>NC_081412.1:697788655-698088655 GCF_030272615.1 Cryptomeria japonica
TAACAATATGGTAACTCTCGCATACCCACCACTATCATTCTCCAGGACATCATCTGTGTTACTCTCCCTCTTTCTCTTCCTTCCAGTTGTTTCCTTCTGAAAAATATATTGCAGGTACTCTGACTCATCATTTTTCTTTGTTGACACTATTTTCCACATTTTCTCTTCTCATTAAAAACACATTCGAGAAGAATATTGCTAGAGGTTTCCTTGTTTGTCATGGTAATGGACCCGTGGTTCAATTTCAGACCCTTCTTCCTCCTATTTAATATAAACACACAAATCCATTAATCAATTTTCTTAGGAGAACATACATGATAAAAATCAAAGAGGAATTTGAAGAAAAGAAATAATTTCACTTACTTCTGTAGAAGTGTGCGGACACAGCTGCAGTGGGGTATGGAAGGAGGGAGGGAGAGAATAAGAGAGAGAGGGATAGGGTATGGAGGAAGGGAGAAGGGGAGAGAGGGAGAGAGAGAGAGAGAGAGATGGGGTATGGAGGAAGGGAGAAGGGGAGAAGGGGAGAGAGAGGGAGATGGAGAGAGAGGGGGAGATGGAGAGAGATAGAGAGAGGGAGAGAAAGAGAGGTACCTTGTATGCACTTGAGAGGGGGAGACAATACACTTATATGTGTGTATATATATACTTAATATATTATATATTCTTATATACATATATATATATATATATATTATATAGTATATGTATATACATATATTATGTATACAATATCATATTATACACACACCCAAAATAAACAAACTTAGCGCGCACGCACTATTTATAGTAAACATAGTGCATATGCGTTGTTTATAGTAAACATAGCGCATACGCGCTACTTACAACATAAGTACCCCGTATGCACTTTTTATACCATAAGTACCCCATACGCGCTTTTGACTGTTTAGGCTTGGAAATAGGCCTAGATGACAGAGCTACTGTTTGGAAGTTTGATTTCCCTCCATTTCCCTCATTTTTGACGTGTTTTATTTTATCAACTTGGTTTATCAACTTTATCATCATCAGGTTTACACTTCATCAAGTGGGTATTTCTAAAATTTCCACCATATTTTCACCAATCTTCTGAGCTTTTTAACAATATAATGTTTTTAAAGTTTGAACAACAATAACATATTATTATTGATTTTTTTTTACCAATGTCTCCATAGTTCTCACAGACATAGGTGCACCATGTTTTTAATAACTTTTGATATACTTATCCAAATTTAAAAATATTTATATATTATTATAGTGCACTTGATTCTTTACAATTTAAACATAAATAAATTGTATTTTCAATTTGTTTAGTGCAACTTATGGTTTGTGCACAAACAGGTACCCAATTTTCAGGATGTGCTCGATTGGAAAAATCATAAAAAAAGAAATACTCAACAAATTTTTTTTTAAAAAAATACATATCTTCTAGTGCGCATTCTTAACTATCTTTCTGCCAAAGGATTTGTCAAAATACTAAATCTAACTATGAATTTTTTGATGTGCACTTCAGACACTATGTTATGTTTTTCAGAAAAAATCAGGGTCAATTTTTTGTGCATGAAGGATTTGACCTCCTTAATCTTATGAAATTTTGGAAAAGTTTGGTAGTTTGGAAACTAGATCTAGAGTACTACAACATTTGTTCTTTGATTATCTTCATATCGTGAGTGGATGACTTTCAAATTTTGCCTCCAAGTTCAGGTTCGCCTAATTTCAGAAAAAAGTATCCACTTATACTCCCCTTTTTTATCACCATCTTTGTGCACTTACCCCACGAAGAAGCAACGAATGGTGGGTATAGGAAAAAACAAACCACAACTTCCAGCAATTGGAAAGTTAGACCATGAGGAATATGGGGAAGGCACCTACAGTTCACCACACTATGACCCCATCTTAGCCAGAACAAAAGCCCCCTTGGAGCCAACAGGGGTCATGACCCAGTCTCTTGAGAGGCAACCACAATCAATAAAGGGCCAACAGAAACCCATGAACACTACCTGTGGGAAAGAAAATAGAGCACTCCCACCACCTTTAAACATGATCACAGCCTTGGCTCCACCCCCACCTCCATCGACATCCTCAACTTCCTCCTTTGTAGAAGAAACCCTATCTCCCGACCCTCTTTCGCAACCGTTCCCACTCATTATGCTCTTTGATTAGTGTCAATGAGATTTTGATTGTTACCCTCACCATAGATATCTATTAACCCTTTCTAGAAATCATTATGTTATAGATGAAGCTACCCATAGCTCAATTCATATCATATTGATTGAGTCAAATCCATTTCCTTATAAGGGTACCAAATTTGTGTCTAATGCTAAAGGAAAAAAGGTGAAAAATGAACCTATAATAGAACCCCAGAGGTGTCTCATTTGAATACTACTCGAGATAAAAGAAAATCTTATGCTCCCAAGAATAGCCCTTCAAAATCCAAGAAAATTATAAAAGAAACCCAAAGAAAAAAAATTACAATTGACTTGGACGAGCAAGGGTCTAGAGATGAGGAAGAAGAAAAGAAGGATCATAAAAAATAGGATGGTAGCTCGAGAGAGAGACACTCTTCCCACCTCATTGCCGAAGATAAAAAAGGAAAAAAAAAAAGTCAAGGAGGTCACTCCTAAGATTGCAAAAGTATTCACACTCGAAAATGATGTGGACTCCTCTACTAATGACTTAAAGGATGAGGACTTTCATGAGATTGAAGAGAAACAAGAGGAAGATAATGAAAATAACTTGGAGGATACCAATGAGCCCAAGGAGGATAGTGAAAAATCTACTAAATGATCCTCATTCCCTAAAGATTATGAATATGATGATGTGGAGACCTTTTCTCAGGATTCTTCTATGGAGAAGAAAGATGAAAGCACTTCCAAATTAAAGGTTCAAATTGTAGTCCTATAAGCTAGGGTTATGAACCTTTAAACCAAAGTGGGAAAATGCTACAAAAATAAAAGAAAGATGAGCAAGGATTTAAACACTATTTGTGCAAATTGATAGAATGATGCGTAAGGGAGAAATGGGGGTTGTCTTTGGATAGAGAAAACCTAAGAAAAAGGCCAAGACACAACTAGAAAAGGGTGATTCATAGGAGATGAAATAGAATGAGAAAGGGTCAAATCATGAGGCTTGGTAGGAAATAGATGAGGATACTCGCTAAGAATTGGGGCATCCTCAACAACAAAAATTGTTTTTTAATGATGTCAGGCTGGAATCTATGCCTTTTTACTATTCTTTTAGTGATTACTATTATAAATAGTTTTAATATTACTAGGAGCCTATTAGAGGTGAGTTTAGCTAGTTACAATATCTCTATGCTTATTTCCTTGAACAGTATGATTAATGAGACCTATGTGTACCCCCTTAGATTAATCTTAATTTTGATATGCTGACTAATATAGTGCCTATATTTAGTTTGATCAGTTTGGTAGTATCTTTGGCTATGGTATAATTAATTTTATCTATTTGAATAGCCTTGGTGACTGTTATCAATAGCCAAGAGGGAAGACTGAAAGGGGGGGATAAATCAGTCTTCATCGAAACATAAAACTTAATCACAAAGTAGAAATCTAATAAACTATAGTTATAACAACGATAAGAAAATTGAAAGAATAACACAAACACCAAGATTTTGATGTGGAAAACCTGGTTAAGGGAAAAACCATGGTGGGAGCCTACACACAGTAAGATGATACTCTACAGTAGTATGTGAAAATATTACAATGGAGAATGCACATGCATTCAAGCACACTTCCTAGAGCTCACTGCTCAATTATAATGGCCTAGAAGGCTACAATGCTCAGGGAAGTGTCACTAACTTACAAAAATATTTGGACTACAATCTATAAGAAATGAATTGAAGGAATAGCATCTCCAAATGCCTGATTACAGTTCCGGTTAAGCATGTGGATGTCTGCCCTATAACACCAATCTCTTCTGAAACTCAACATCGAAGGATAAATCACTTGTTCACACATAAACCTCTCTCAAATAATGTAGTCATTAAATCGATGACCAAATTACATGACAATATCACCTATATATACAAATCATCAACCTTGATAACAAGGTCGGCTAAACCCTCAACCCTCAATTAAAAAATTATAACTCACAATACAATGATCGACTACTGGACCAATATAATGGTATAGATAACATAACATGGTCCTAAAATAAATTCCCAAACACTCAACTCCACCAAAAATCATGCCAAGATCAACCACAACACGCTACACCACTACAAAAATTGCATAACATGAAAAATCATCACTGGTTCATAGAAACCACCAAAAGATCATACAATGATCAATGCAGATCATCCAAAAAAATAGGACATGACTAGGACACACCAAAAAGAACATTAGAAACATTAGGAAAAACTACACCAACACCACTTATCAAATATTCATCAGTCAATGTCTGAAACGTCAAGAATACAACCAATCAACAACTGCATGAAGAAAAATAACTTGCGGAGCACCAAATCATGATCCATCTGAAATAAAGATACATAAGACCATCCCAAACAATATCCCAAAAAATCAACACAAGATCGGATCACACCAAAATATATCGAAGGATATACTGAGCTTTGCTAAACAGTGATCAACAAACCAAAACAACAAATCGTAAAACAACAAACTGGATCATAAGATCTTCCCAATCTACAATCAACGAAGCAATAAACAAGAATATGTTGACATCATTGACAACAACATATCCTAGCAGCATGAATTAAGATATGATTAATATATTTAAGCACATGAATATTTTATATATGTTTACTTATTTTGATCTAAACATTTCTAAAATGAGATGTTATTCTAAATATTTAAATAAATGTTTGATAAATGAAAATATATTTTGTTAAGCATAGGCAGCAAGCATCTTAGCCAATACCATAAGCAGTTGACCCAACTTTAATTTAATTAATTGATCAACTATATACATAAGTGATTAGTTTAGATTAAATTAATGATAAATAATAGTATGTGTATTTTCAAATTAAATGTTAAAACCATAAAAACATTATAACAAAAGAATGTACCATACTTTGTGACAAAATAATGAAATACAAAAAATTAATGTGGTAATGGAATTCGAGTGTTTAGAGATTAGGAATATACCATGATACTCATTAACTTATCTCAGGATAAAAATTATATATCTACTTTATGTTGAAGTGACTCTAGGGATTATGGTCATCTTCCTGATTGCAAAAAAGTCATGTACGTATAGAATTGATTGGTAATCTACCTAGCCTTTCTTTTTTCTTTCTCTTGATTCATCTTCATTTCTTTCCTTCCCTTTTCTTAGTATTGGAAGAATAAAAGTATTTAAGAATACCTTAGCATGATTACTATTAGTATCACAATAGAACATATCATCCTATGTCAATTCTAGGAAATCTTTAATAAATAATTGAGTATGACATTCTTTAATCATGCATATGCTCCTAAGACTATCATGCATATATAGATTCCTTTTATTGCATAAATCAATTGTTTACTTCCCTAAATGTAAATTGTTCATATAAATGGTTTGATGATTAAGAGATGTAAATTGATTACAATCAAATACATTAAATATTAATAAATAATATTAAATTTTATAAAATATAATTTTATTAGCTTGAAGCTAGAAATTAAAGCTTCGATAATCAACCAATTTTTAATTTCTCATGGCAGTTAAATTGTCTAACTCAAAATAGCATGTTCTACTTTAAACCAAAACTACCTACTACGCATCTATCATAGGAAAAGGAGAACATGAACTAAACTAGAACTACCTATTGGAGATTTACAACATAATATCCAAATAAAAAAGAAAACAAATTTTAAATTTTCTTAGCTTAACAATTGTATTGAAATTAACAAAGTTTTTATATGGATTTCCTTATATCATAAATGAGATGGCATCAGAAAGTGTGGAATAAACTAGAAAAAAAGAAGAAATAGTGAAACAACATTGGAGAGAAAAATTACAATAAAAATAATGAGTTGATAATATTTATCAAAGTACATCAATATACAGGAAATATAAACATTTAAATTTTGTATATTTGGAGGGAAATTTATGTAGGGTGAGTTAGGTAGGTAAATATATCAAACACCAACTATGTTGAGATTAACCCGCAATAAAATGAAATCCTAATAAGTTGTCCAAGTAAAATGCACCTCCAAACACAAACTATGTTGAGAGGAAAACGAGTGGGTCCTAATATGAAATCCTAATAAGTTATCCAAGTAAAATGCACCTCAGAAAGAAGAGGAGAAAGGCCAGTGAGAAAAAGTCCCACGTGCAAAAAAAAAAAAAGAGAGAAAAAAAAGAAAGAGGACTAGGAGGCCCCACCTAAGAAGGGTGTTTATCAAGTGGATGGTACCCCAATAAGAGCTTGTAAGGGGATGAACTTCTTCTTAGTGAAGGGTTTGTGAATATATCAAAACCCTAATCTAAATATTCACAAAAGACTAAATCAATGACTTGTCCATGAAGAAGCTCCATAATGAAATGCCCATGAATCTCATTGTGCTTGCTTTGGCGATGCTAAAGTATATTCCTACATATCTAAGTGGTACTTTGATTACCACAATAGATGATGATAGACTGCCTAAAATATATACTAAGCCTAGTTAGAAGAATTTAAATCCAAATAGCCTTAAGAGCTACATTAATAGCCGCTCAATACTCAACTTCTGTGGAAGATAAAGAAATAGTATTTTTCTTCTATCTAGACCAATCAATAGGACTAAATCCAAGGGAAAACATATAAGCTCAAGTGGAATTGCAAATCTAAGAGTCACTAGCTCAATCCAAATTTGTATAGCTAACAAAATAAATCATGATTCCAACTTTGCAACATGACTCCCAAATATAGTAGTCTTAAAGATAATAAAGAATCCTATTAGCTACTTTCTAATACAACTCATGCAACTTTTGGATGAACTTTGAAATCATACTAACAACATAAGAAATGTATAGCCATGTATGGGTCAAATAAATGAGAATACCGACAAGTTGGTGATACAAGGTAGCATCAATTAATGGAGAAGAATAATCAACCTCAAGATTGAATCTAGAGAGTTAGGGAGTTGGATATGTCTTGTAGTTAGTTGTATATGAAATATAGAAAAGAGATCAAAATTGCACTTAGGGTGAGCAAGAGTAATTTGTAAAGAAGAATATGAAATATCAATGCCAAGAATATACTGTAATAACCCCAAGTCAGTCATATTAAACTACTAATGTATTTCTCATTTGACTACTTCAATAGCAACTAAAGAGCTCCCATTAATCAAGAGAACAACATAAATGAATTATTTCAACAAAGAATCATCCTGTAATAAGAAGTACACATAATTTAAATGGTAGCAAGTGAAACCAAAAGATAGAAGAAAGGAATCCATTTTGGCATACCAAGCCCTAAGAACATGTTTGAGGCCATAAATTTAGATTTCCTAAGTCTACATACTAAGGATAAATCCTAAAAAAATACCTTTCTTCACATCCATTTGATGCACATTCCAGTCACGTACAATGGCAAGAGCAAGTGTGAGTCAACTAGAAGTCATCTTGATCACAAGGGGAAAATGATCCATGTAATCAATACCAACAACCTAGGGAAAACCTTTGGCAACTAAAAATGCTTTATACTTATCAACTAATCTATCTACTACAAAGTTGGTTTGATATACTCACTTATAGTGAATTATCTTCCTTCCTATAGGAAGTGGAATCATGCTCTTCCTACATAGCCCTATCCCTGTTAGGAATTCTTGTAGCCTCTTGAAAGTATTTTAGTTTAGAAATAAAGATTCCAAAATAATGTGGTTCATTTTGATAATCTAATTGTGTTTTCCTATCAATTGCTAAATTTCCTACCAAATGACTTGCATTGTCTCGTTTATGTCTAACCTAAAGAGATAGAGATGTGGATGAGCTAGATGTTGAATTATTATCCTCTAGAGCATGCGAGATGAAGAGGAGAAAGAAGGCTCCTCATCACTATCCTCACTATCACTATTGCTAGTGTTGGAAGAGGAAAATATTTTATTACAAGGATTGGTGGTGGATGGTCAAAGTCATCAGAAGAAGTATAAGGATCATCCATAAGGAATAAAGAAATATCAAGTGGGGAGTCAAAATAACTCTATTATAAATTAACACTTAACTCAATGTTCAAACAACTCATGTGTGGTAGGATTAAGAAGTTGATAGCCTTTAACTTTATCAACATATCTAAAAAAAATGCAAGGTCTAGATTGAGGGTCCATAGCCTTAAGATGTTACTACAGAATATGTGTCATAGATGAAGATCAAAATAGTCTTAGGTGTTGAATTAAAGGTTTTCTTCTCATTCAATATTAAAAGGGATACATTCCCTTTAAGGCCTTGTGAGGAAAATCATTCTAAATGTAGAATACATAATAGATTGCTTCAACTCAATAATATGGTGGAAGACCTTTTAGTGAACCATATAATTATCAATCTTAAGTCCAAGAAATGGTTCTTGCATTCTAGAATACTATTTTGTTGAGGGGTATAGAGAATATGATATTACATATCTAATCCTACTATGTATAACTCTTCAAATATTGTTACCTATTGACTCTAAATTTTTCTTTGGAAACAAATAGTCTTATGGGAAATTCAGTGCTGGGGAGACCAATTGCACAGGTTACACTGAATGACCTCCGGGATTGAGAAGCCAACTCTTCCTTGGTGTTTTGAGGAAAGGGAAAGAAAGAAACACCTTTAAAGACTACTGAGACAATATGCAAGATCATTAAAAGACATGAGCATACAAATTCCATAAAACATATGACTTACATAAGCCCATTCAACAATCTACAAGTCCGGATCAAGAATATAATCAAAAGATACAATCAAATTTCTTTGCAACATAAGAAAATTTTCATCATGCATTTACCAGATAACAAGTACGAGACATAGTTTAATCGGCAAAATCTTAGATAGATAGATTCCCAAAGTTATTGGAACTTTAACAGAACAACACAGAAAATACCATCAAAAGCATACTGAAAGAGGCATCATAAAGGCCGTAGACACAATTTGAATAACCTTCCTCAAGCAAAACCATAATAGTTTTTAAAGGCTGAAAAATAAAACTTCTACTTAGCCAATTTAATTGTTCTTTTTCCAAAAGTTGAGAACCCCCTACAACAGGGAAAAAACTAGCATAAATAGAGCCCCAGGCTCCTGAAAACAACCCCTGAAAATATGCCAAAAGGGCATAACCTCCCTAAATAGAAAAACATATTGTGTCACTTCAGATATCATACCCAGAAAAATGGCCCCTAGAATTCCTCTCCTTGCCTGGAACGGTCTACATACTACCACGAACTAAAAAGATTTTGCTAACCGCAGACGAACTGCTAGAAATAGACAAAAATGCAGGAAACCGCTTGCATACTGTGCTAAAAGGTGGGCCCCAAAAGAGAAACCAGTTAGCATGCCTTTCCATTTGTCACCACTGCGCTACTTCAAAAATGGAATGCCCAAAATGGACTGAGGGAGCAACATCGGGCTGACAACTGTTCTATGCACCCTGCGCAGCTGGATAACAAAAAAGGCAAAACGAACTGGGCCTGCAACAAACCTTAGACCAGGAAAATTAATGAGAACATTTCTTGGCGACTAAAAGGGGAAATTCTACCCGCGGAATAAGGGAACCCAAAATTACTGGTTCCATAGACTAGATTTCATGCCACAATGGGACGGAGCAGATCAAAGGCCTATTGCAAAGGTGACCATTCATCTTCAGAGAGTGTAGCTTGCGCCTCTAAATCTTGAAAATATTGATCTAGGAAAATTGCTTCATCAAAGGGAAAAGGTATAGGCTCATCCTGGACCTGCTTCAGGAGAGCAGAGAGTTGGGCCAGAGGGTGCAAAAGACACTCCACCTCATTCACCGAAATAGGAGTCCCCAGTCGCTGCAGGAAAGCTCTATCTTGTTGCAAATACTTGACCTGCTGCACTACTTGTTTAATTCCTAGCATAGTATCATCCGCAGGGAGAGGAGAAGGCAAGCCCAAAGAAATGAACTTCTCTAAACATCGCTTGATATCTAGAACTGAAAATTGCAAAGGCACCAGGGCTGCTGAAGCCTGCATGATTATCATGTGTTGGTTTATGAAAACATTAGTCTTTTTTATCAATTGTCGGTGGTCAACAATCTATTTCTCCCTTAGTCCCTCGTCTTGGGTGGAATACAACAACTCAATAAGACCTTGGGCTACTGGGAACTTAGGACCGATGACAAGTATAAAACTGCTAATAAGGGCGTCGACCTCAGCATAGAGGGATTGCACATCATTAAGAAATCTTAACACCGGCTGTAGGGATGGACAATACTATTTTACCTTTTCCCAATGAGAAACATATAGCTCTGTCAGCATGATAGAAAAAGCTGGAGGAATCTACTATGGAGGTAGAAGGTTCAGCAATTGAGATATTTCATTATCTTTCGCAATCATCTCCTATTGGAGTCGATTGCATTTACTTTGTTCAATGGAAACTTGGTTTTCCAAAGTAAGGATCTTTGCTTCCCCAGTCCTTACAACTTGCTATAGCTGCAATACATGATCTTGCTCATGTTGTAAGAGAGTCTCCAACTCTAAAATGCACTCACCAGATTGTCCAAGATTAGTCTCTCTCTCAATTTATCTTTTCCTTTGATTGTGATACCTGGGCATCACTCAGTTGACGGGCATAATCTTCTTTGAGAAGGATTTCTTCGCACAACTGTATCTAGATCTGGGTGACATCCCTAGAGTTAGCCTTTAACTGTTGTATCTCTGCATCCTTCTCTTGCAATTTCTTCAAAGCCACATTCCTTGTCACTTCTTGGCCTTTTAGCTGAGAGCTTACATTGTTGAGAGCCAACTGTAATTTCCCTTTCTCTAAATTAGCCTAAGCTAGCAGACTTTGCAAATGATTGATCTCTGAGCTCTGGGCCTTATCTTCCTTCCTTTGCTGGGAAAGGGACTCATGGAGACTAACATTCTCTGCTTGGAGCTTTTCCAAATGACGACTTTTCTTGATAAAGTCTATGGATACTGCTTTTGAAGTCTCTTCCATCATTTTGACTTTGTCAACTGTCATGGCACTTTGGAGAATAACATCAATGGCTTGTAGCACGTAATCATCAGGTCTCATCTAAGATTCCGGTTTGTTAACCTTGGGAACTAGATTTGCAAAGTAGAGGCAATCCCTTTGCTCACTGAAATGTGTTTGTAAACAAGGGCAGGCTGGGTGAGCACCTTCCTTTTCCTTCTGCTTGTTGGACTTACTCAGGCTAGCAGTTCTATCATAAATGACCTGCTGGTGGAAATCATCTGGACGATCGATGGCTTGACCTACAAAAGCTGCACCAAGAGGGACTGCGAAGGGGAAATGTGAAATGGGTCTAGTGAAAGCAAGTTGGATGGGATAAGCTAGAGCCAACGGGGAAAATAACAGGATAAAAGGGGAACCCCCTAACAGGAAAGGGCTAGAGGATGCTGCACCCATAGCCTGGGGAGAGGACTCCTCAAAACCTAGCCTACGTGACATAGAGACTGCTTCTGATGCAGGCAATTGAAAGGTTGTGGATATGGAAGCCATGTCTGGGAAAGGGGCAGAAGCCTATATGAACACATATTGGGGATTGACCGGCATACCCACTGGGGCTAGGGTGGGAGTGGTAGGGACTGATGTTTGCATTGTGGTCATGGGGACAGTTGAAAGAAAATCCGGAGCCTGAGATGAAGGGAAAAGAGGACATACCTGAACTACGAAAGGATGCAGCTGCTGAAGATCTGAAGATGTTGCCGACAACTTAGAGGGTGGATTTCCTTCTGATGCACCAAGGTATGTTTTCTTCTTTGGAGGGATCTCAAAGGACTACTTCTCGAACCGCCTCTTACTAGCCTGTGAACAAGGCCTGCGAGCTGTGCTATCTAAAGGAAGAAAAGTTTGTGGTTCTGGCTCCTATCCTTCGATATTTATAACCTCAACCTCCTACTGGGCAACTACCTCAGGAGATGAGTCTCCACGTGAGGAACTGTCACCTATCTTATCATCAGATTTATTTACCTTACCCTATTCTTTCTCAAAATGCTCATCCAGGGATGCATTCCCGAGGCTGGCTCTAGGCTAACTCACCTCCTGACGATAAATCCAAAAATCTCCCCTTTTCTTTTTGGACCAAGATAAAGTCTTCATGTTTTCCAACAACGCCCGAGGAATAGGATTCATGGGGTTGAACCTTTGCATGGGAGAATAGAACGTTAACCATGGGGGGCATTCTAAAATAGGAAAATCATTAGGGCCCACATATAGGTTTGAGTCATCAACCCAGGGGTTCGTGCACTCGGCCCATAATTTCCAAGGTTCGTACTAGACGGCATTTTTCCTTTTTCTTAAGCAACCATCAAGATCATAACTCGAAGAGTCATCAATTACTACAAAACTCAGTTGCACCATTTTTGATGTTAGGATTTCCTCAGCCACCTTTCTCCTTACTAGAGTAATTGGGCCAATGGCTTTGTTATCTTCGGTGATAGAGATATCATGCTTTCCAGCGCCAATAGATTGCTCAATTCTCACCAACTGCCTTGCCATTTCAAGAGCCAAGGTTCGGTCAGATACGTAAGTGGGGAGGCGGAAAGGTTCCTTAAAAAACCCATGCATGCGAATGAAAGAAAAATCAAGGCCCACAAACCAATCGCAAGGAGGTCGTTCATTTTGCATCTAGTTCATTTGAATCTGAGAGAACCGGGCTAATGGTTCCTTGGGAATCACTCCAAAGTCCTTAAGTACGGGAGCCATGAACAAATCTAAAAACTGATAGGAATCATAAGAGGCTAGCAGTAGAGGTGTCCAACAGGACACCGACATTATGTTTCCCGACTCATCATAAGTGGCCAAGTGCATGAACTATGCAAAGAAAGCTTCATTTTGGTGCAAAAGTAGGTGTACCAATACTGAAGAGAATCTGAAGCATCACAACTGTTGGAACTCAAATAACTGCTTAACGATGGCTTTAGTGATAGTAATAGAGAAGTCAAAGTGAAAATTCTCTCTTTGCTTCCTACATTTGAAAAGAAAACCCATCATGGAAGTTGTGATATCCTGGTCATTGTCATGACCACACAGCCATGCCAGGATAGAAGAGATATCCTTGAGGTCATCTTACTTTAGGTCCCTGTAGGACAAAGGGAACTTTGGAAGTCTAGCTGATAGGTTGAGATTTAGGGTACTTTGACAGAAAGTCAAAGGGTCTCTCCTGGTGCTCCAGAACTCCTCCATGGATTTCTCTGAGAAAACCACTGTTATTTCAAAGATTGGGAAGCACAACATCTCCCTAATGTCTTCTGGAGATATGACCAATTTCGAGTGGGAGCTGCTAATGAAGCACAAAGTGGGATAAAAAATCTCCGCACAAGCCGCAATGAGCTCAGGGCAGTACGGGACTACAAGAACCAAAGATTGAGAAGCACCACTTTTTCAGAAATGCACTGCTATCGAATAAGGATCATTTTTGTGATGTAGCATCCTTGAGAAAATAGCTTCTCTAAGGCTCTTGGGCTGCCGACAGATCTTGGGCTCATAGATATTTTCCAAAGAATCTAGAATGACAGACGCATTCTGGGTTATCGTTTTAGCCTTGGCCTTCGTCTTTGGATACTCCTTCTTTGGAGGGATAGCATGTGCATAATAAGATAGTTCTTTGAAAACATTAACCTAGAAACCCCTAGGAATGACACTTGTGGATTCAGCCTCAGAATCCATTATAGGCAGACGACTTTCCTTCTTTTTCCTGGAAAACTAGAGATGGGAGATAGAACCTCGCTCCTCCTTCTTTTCCCTCGTTCCTCAAAAATTGAAAAAAAACAGACTAATAGGAGGGAGGACTTTGAGCTTTTAATGCATAACATGCCTTGATTTTCATGAAAGCCAAGTGTTTAAAGGCAAGGACCTACTTACATGCGTGCCAACTCAAATTGCTGCTGCGATCAACCCCCTGCGGATGAAGGGCGCCATCATTCCTACTTCCCTAGAAAACCCTTTGGCTAATTTTGTTGGCAAATGCACACTCCAATGAGACATTGTAGGTGATTGAAGGTTTTGTCATTGATGTCAACCTTACAATCCTATGACACCGGCAAGGCAATTCACTGGCACTAGAAAGATCAGATTCCCCACCGGCACACAAACATCAACACCGATAGTGAAAGGAAGCATACCGGCACAGAAGCCGATAGGAATTTTGTTAATAATATATTTTGTTTATTATTGTAAAAACATTGTAAGCTGACTTGGCAAGTTGTAAAATGACTCTTATATAAGAGAGTTCATTGTAGAACACAAGAAGGATAATGTAAGCATGGAAGAATGTAATTAGGTGAAATAAGGTAGACCTATTATGCGAATTATAGGTTAAGGGTTTATGTAAGAAGCAGAGCTATAAACCGGTACTGGATCTAGCATAGTAGATGCTATTTTGAAGTAGTACATCACATTGGATTTATATAATCCATTTTGTAAGTCAGTGAGACTTCCCATTTTGTATTTGAGTAGTGAGCTCTAGGCACTTGACCTTCCTGCATGTGCAAGCCCCTCTTGTAGCAATAATATTCTCTTATTGGCCAGTAAGTGAATATTGTGGGTCACAAATCCCACCGAGGTTTTTCCCACACCGGGTTTCCTCATTAAACTACAGTGTTATGGTGTGTTTTTCATGTGGTTGTTTCTATCTCTGTTTATTGCATTACTTTCTATTTACCGGTGCACAATTTTAATTTGCTCTACAAGTTTTAAGTTAAGAAATTCATCAAACTGGTTAGATACTGATTCAACCCCCCCCCCCCCCCTCTCAGTATCTATGGGAATCCTAACAATTGGTATCAGGCTCTATTTTCAGAAGCCTAACAGCTTGAGGAAGATCTTGACACCGGTAGAGATGGAAATTTTGATGAAGCAGCTAGAAGTAGCTCTCTCAGACTATGATACAGAAAAGTTGAAAAATATCAAACTTGAAGATGATCTAAAGGCAGCTCAGGATATTATTCAAGCACTTCAAGAGAATTTTATCATTGCAAGAAATAAGATAAGAGAACTTTGTGAAAAGATGCAAAATGAGAATGATGAAAAGGAATCTCTTAATGATCAGATAAGCAAGCTGAAACAAGAGAACATGACAATAAAGAATGAAATGCAGGATATGACTATGAGATTTTGTAAGGAAATTGAAAATAGAAAGAAGAATGAAGAAGATTTGACTAGAAGACTAAGTGATGCAGCAAATGAGAACACCAGACTTAGCTATGAAAATGATTTGTTGAAGACAGATCTGATGCATACACAAAATTACTCAAATGAACTTATGAGGCAGAAAGAGATCTTAGAAAGACAACTGGATACTGCAAATCAGCACAAAGAGAAATTCAAGAAAAGCTCAAAAGAACTTGGTGACACTTGTGGACTTGGCTTTGAAGTTGGTGAAAGCTCCAGTACTCCAAACACACAGGATCATAGAAAACCGGTAAGACAAACTACTACTTATAAATTCAATGGAAATTGCTTTAACTGTAATAAGTATGGTCATAAAGAAAATTAATGTAGATCTAGAAATTATCAGAATACCAATACACCCACCGGTCAATGTTCAAAATGCAACAAAGTTGGTCATAATTTTGAAAATTGCAGAATGAATGTGAGATGTTATGTTTGTGGAAGATTTGGACACTTATCTAATCAATGCAGAACACAAATCGGCATAGGTTATGGAAAGGCTATTCAGAAAAATAATGTGACTTGTTATGCATGCAACAAAATTGGGCATATTGCTAAATTTTGTAGAAGAAAGTCCTCACCGGTAAACAACAAAGGTCCTAGTTTGAAAGGAAAAGAAAAAGTTGAAGCAGTTAAGCATGGATTTTCAAAACAATGGATCAGGAAATCAAAACTGAATGTTGACAGGAATACTCGTCCACCGACAGAACAGAGACTCTTCATGTAGCACTCCACTAGTAGGAGACTCTTTATCCAATTGAAGAAAATTCCCTTGAGGATTTGGCAATCAAATGTGAAATATGTTATTATTCCCTCGGTTGATGGTAAGAAGTTTAAATTACTTCTATACCGATAGATAAAGTTAAGTGATTACTTAACGGGAAAGCATTAAATGTGGTAGTTGGCAAATTAGCATTATAAATCAGTGTTTTGGGCTCCATTTTACTTCACTGAGCATTCAAACATTCGAAGAGTGCAAAATTTCTAGAGCTAAGGCATTTTAGAGCAAGAAGCAAAGCAATTCAGCAATCAATCTTTCCAAAGGTAGAAAAAAGGTATTTATAATCATGGCATCCTCTTCTGTACCTGAATTCATAGTAAGCCCTACTGTAGTAGAAGTAATCAAGTGCCCTAGGCCCGTTTTTTAGTTAGTTCCCGAAATAGCAAAGAAGGGTGATAATGTTGGTGCTTTTTCTCAAATCCCCAAAGGAGTAGTCTTTGTAGAAGACACTAGGATGTATATTCATTGCCACATAGAAGAATTAGGTGATGAAGAGATTAA
Organism: Cryptomeria japonica; assembly: GCF_030272615.1. Classification (NCBI taxonomy): domain Eukaryota; kingdom Viridiplantae; phylum Streptophyta; class Pinopsida; order Cupressales; family Cupressaceae; genus Cryptomeria; species Cryptomeria japonica. The sequence continues at coordinate 697,805,229 of NC_081412.1, forward strand.
GAACATGTACAAGACTATCATATGTGATGATTCTAGTAATGTGAAACCTGAACACAAAATAATTGAAACCCTAGGATTCACTGAAATTCTCAGCATTCCAGATTTCCCTAAGGAAGTTATAAAGATAGTATTGAGCAGGGTACATGGTGCATTCTTTTGGCTAGATTCAGTTCACAAAGTTACCAAGGAAGCTGTAAAAGCTGTAACAGGGTTACCCTCCACCGGTAACAGACCTGACAAGACAAAGAAGGTCTCAAATGACCTAGTAATGAACCTAAAAGGTGCAACATCTGACAAAAGGTCTTTAAGGGTGAATGATGTAACTGACATCAATTTGAGATTCATTAGCATGATTTTAGGCTACAAAACAACACATGCAAATAGACTAAATTTAGTTTCCAGCTTATGCATAAAAAGTGCTTATGACATGATCAATGATAATATGAAAATTAATGTGTGTGAATGGTTGAAGGATGAACTTATTGACAATCTGGGAAAGATCAAGATGGACAAAAAGGGGACATTTAGATTTGTTAATTTACTTGTCTATTTAATGGTACATATAACAAAACAAGTGCCCGGTATAGGTAACAAAAATCTTTGTTTTGACATACCGGTAGGCAAACAACTGTCTGACTTATTGAACAACATGGGTGAAAACAAAGAAAAGAATATTAATGAGTACTTTCAAGCACTAAAGGCTGGAATGAACACTAGAGTTAGATTATCACAAGAAATTGTAAATAAATATAAGGATGACATATGTTTTGTCATTAAGAAGGATGAGATCTAGATGGAGACAATTATCCCAAGAACAATTTGGGTTACTAAAATGGGTTATGAGACAGATGATCACATAATTGAAACATATGCAAAATCCTTTCTAGAAGCACCCAAGGAACCTAAGGAAGAGGTATTTGGCAGCGCTGAAACCATTGGGAATGAAATTCAATCTAAGAAGAGAGTAAAGATGGTAGAGGCAACTGTGAGGAAAGGATCAAGGCAGGCTAAGGCTATCAAAGAAGATGTACTCAAACAAACCGGTATCACTAAAGATGAGTTAGAAGCATTACAGCCTGAAACTCACCTTTCACCAGTAGCAACTTCTTCTGAGAGTGATATGCCAGCCACATTTAAAAGAGTTGTGAGGAAAAGAGAACTTTCACCGAAAACTACATCTTCGCCTAGAAGAACCAGACAAAAACAACAGGCAGTAAGGCCCCCGGTTAAGAAAATAACTCCTAAGAAGAAAAAGTTAACACCAAAGAAAAGGACTCAACAAAATGTTGCTCCAATTGACAGACTGTTGGATGAAATAACAAAGGAAGGAAAGCTTAAGAACATTAACAAATTATATGATTCACTATCAGACGATGACAAAGAAAAGGTTGAAAATAGTGTAATTCTACACTTGGATATCTACAAGAAATTCTTGATGCAAGTTGTGGATGGATTACCAGTTGAACTGTTTAAGAGACTTGAAGCAAGAAGGCAAGTTGTTGTAGAGTTTGACAAGAAAATGAAAGTAGAAAAACTACTTGGTGTTTACCCAGTAAACTCACCAAAGGAAATAGATGATCTAATTGCGGAGGCTAACCGATCAGTATTCTCTACTGCACACCAGCATATTGCACTGATGGTTGGTAGAGTAAATGAGGTTGCAGAGGAAACTGCAAATGCATGGGACATATTCCTTATTGAGAAGGAAAAATAAGAAGAGTATAGAAACCCCAAACCAATCAAAGTATATCAGAAGACAAGGATAAAGGAAAATGAAAGGTTAGTGGACCTCCAAGCATCAAAAGACCACCTCTAGATACTCCATTGGTAGCAACAACTGAAGATCAACCAACTGATGAGAGTATGGATATACCACAAGAGGATACAAATCCTAATTCTGAAGTATTATACACAGTTGATATTGATACTCAGAAAGTTAACATTATGGTAGATAAGGACACAATCGGTAAGACAGATGTGGCTAGTGAGCCACCGGTAACAGATAAAATAGATGACATAGAAGGAAAACCGATAGATGGTACCATAGAACAATAGGCAAAACAACAGGCTGATCAACAAACAGAACAACAAATAGAGCAACATGCTCCAACACAACAATAGGTTAATACAGAATTAGTGCCACTAGCAACAGCTGAACAAGACAAACCATTGCTTAAGGAAATGGAAACACAGACTGACCTACCAGAGGTCACCATAAGCAAAGATATTGCTCCCACCAGCGGAATTCAGAGTATTGGCTCTTCAGCTGCAGGATTCAAATCAACAAATGTAACTGAAGTTCTTTTATACTCCATAAAGAAAATAATAGATTGTAGCTCTCAGGCATACAAAGCTATAGATGATACAATTCCAATTTTGAAGATGATAGCTCCAAAATGTAATGTAGATAATAAGGATTCTTTGAGTCAACTTGACACTTTGTCTAAGTATATTACTGACAACACTGTGACAATTGAACAAATAAAAGAGGAAGCATTCAAGGAGAGGTTAGAAAAGGAAAAACAGAAATTCTTTGAGGAACAAATAAAGAAGTGTACAAGGTAGTTTGACACACTTCTACCGGGACTGTGTAGCACATTAAAGGAATTCAAGACTTTGTACAGAGACACTTGTATGACTAACTTTTTGGCAGTTGATATTGACAGAAAAATGAGCAAGATTCAGGAGGAAATTAATAAACTAGCTGATAATTTCATTAATTCATCTGATTCATTATTAGTTTTTGAGTAGAAGATAACAGGTTTTGAGGAAGAACTACTAAAGATAGAAAGACAAAAGGAGAGAATAAAAAGTAAGGCTAAGGATCTGAAATGGAGACTAAGTCCTAAACTGGACTACCTAGCATCCTTAAGGAAAGAAATATCTGATGCATTGGTACAAGGATAGAAAACACCGGCAGAGCAAATGCAACACCTCACTGGTACAACTCAAAGGACAGAGGCAGCAATAAAAGATAGTAAAAAGTTTCTTGAAAGCCTAAATTTGGTTTTGGCAGATCTTTTTCAAATTGTAACCAACTGGTTACAAGGTTGAGACAAGGAACCACACTCCATTGACACCTTGACAACCTTTGTCATTGATGTCAAAGGGGGAGTAGTGGTATGAGAAAATAATCAGCAAAAGACTCATCTACTCAGGGGGAGCTCACATATTCTTTTGGTACACATTTTTGGTAACAATTTTTGGATACACTTTTGAATTTTCTCATGAGTGTTGCCATCAATGTCAAAGGGGGAGATTGTTGGCAAATGCACACTCCAATGAGATATTGTAGGTGATTGAAGGTTTTGTCATTGATGGCAACCTTATAATCCTATGACACTAGCAAGGCAATTCACTGGCATTAGCAAGATCAGATTCCCTACCAACACACAGACACTGGAACTAGTAGTGAAAGGAAGCATACGGGCACAAAAGCCGAAAGGAATTTTGATAATAATATATTTTGATTATTATTGTAAAAACATTGAAAGCCGACTAGCCAAGTTGTAAAATGACTCTTATATAAGAGAGTTCATTGTATAACATAAGAATGATAATGTAAGCATGGAAGAATGTAATTAGGCGAAATAAGGCAGACCTATTATGCAAATTATAGGTTAAGGGTTTATGTAAGAAGCAGAGCTATAAACTGGTACTGGATCTAGCATAGTAGATGCTATTTTGAAGCAGTACATCACATTGGATTTATATAATCCATTTTGTAAGTCAGTGAGACTTCCCATTTTGTATTTGAGCCGTGAGCTCTAGGCACTTGGCCTTCCTATATGTGCAGGCCCCTCTTGTAGCAGTAATATTCTCTTATTGGCCAGTAAGTCAATATTGTGGGTCATAAATCCCACAGAGGTTTTTCCCACACCAGGTTTCCTCATTAAACTACTATGTTATGGTGTATTTTTCATGTGGTTGTTTCTATCTTTGTTTATTGCATTACTTTCTATTTATCGGTACACAGTTTTAATTTGCTCTACATGTTTTAAGTTAAGAAATTCATCAAATCGGTTAGATACTGATTCACCCCCCCTCTCAGTATCTGTGGGAATCCTAAAAAATTTGATGTTACTCGGGAGACGTTTCTCAAGCAAATCTTTTCTTTGATCGAGGGGATTGGGTAGAAGTAATAACCGCACGAGCTGAAACAAGCTAGCGGAACCTAATATTTAAAAAATGACGTACCTGAATGTACGCATGGCTCTTTTCTTCCATCCATTTTGCTCCTCGAGGTAACTGACAAGACCTTGGTATCTTGAAGACAATCCCATTCGCATGACATGAATTAATGGAGACATGATAGAAACATTGAAATTGGGGAGGCATGAGCTCTGATCGTCAGTCGGCTATTTTCTGAAATTTTGCTATAAATATGTCTTTTCAGACATTCTTTTACCATATTGCGAGCTTTAATGACGAAGCTTCTAAAGAAATGGATACTCTTGTTCAACTCATCAGCAAGAGGGCACGGGTCACTTTCTTGGGAAACATCTCAGACCGGAGACTGCAAGGGATGACGCGCAGGAAGAACCCTTTAATAATAGATGCAATTAAATGGGTACTTGGAGATGATTTTCTTGGCAACCCAGACTGATATCAGGTAAATACGGACATCTGCTCGCACCTCATAGCTTCTCTGCTAGATTGTGGTCAGTCTGGGATGCTCACGACGTAGCTGACTCAGGCACTTTTTCCCAAAGATTACTTGGGTGGGCTGGATGATGTTGTTGCATACCATGTACCCTTCTTAGGGCTTCCTCTGGTGTCTGAATTTAAGTGGTTCATCACGTTCCATAAGGAGGTGGCGTGGCATCCACTCATCGGTGGGTTGAAGACCATGACACTATCTTCCCATCGATACCGTCCTGAGATTGCTATAGAATTCCTTCTACGTGTCCATCTAATAGTCCCAGTTCCAGAAGGCACAGACTGGTACAATGGGTTCAGAGATTATATCTTCCCCAGAATTTTCGTGCTAGACCAACAGCCAAACCTGGTGGTCATTTTCATGCCCAGGGAGCTTGAGAGATCTTTTGACTCAGAATGGCTGGGGGAAGAAGAAAACTCTGACACCAATGAGGGAGAGACTGAAGAGAGCTACTGAAAAGAGCGACAAAAACTTGACTTGTATCTGAACCAAAGGATGTAAAAAAAGGAGAGGCCAAGGGCCCACATATTTTGTAAAGAAAATATAAGAAACTTTTAATATAATCGATTTTACTTTTCTCTTCTATCTAACCTCTCTCTTTTTCTTATTCCTTTTCTGCTTGCTTGACTGGAAATTAAATAAAATAAATAGGCACTATATACATCATGAACATAATATACATTATTTACTTAAAAATGGGAGGGAACCCTTAATGGAAAGGTTTGAGATGGAAACCGTTAACCGGGATGGAGAGGGGGTCTCCATTCATATCTTCTAACTCAAAAGCATTGAAACCTTTGCAACCTATGATGCAGAAATGTTCCCCCATAGGTAGTTGAAATTGGCGTGCTGACCAAGTTTCCCCACCCTCTCGTTATATTTTAATACAAGGTCTCCGAGGGCGAAATCAAATTAGAACTCTTTTTACTGTCAAACCACTTTTTTACGACTTCTTGTCTATCTTGGAGAGCTATGAAAGCTGCCTCCCTTGCTTCCTTTAGTTCTATAATTTCTGCCAACCTTACGACCATGGGGCTATTTTTAGTAACTTCCATTGATTTTAGCAATTGTAACGCAGGGATCTCAAGTGACAAGGGAAAAAGTGCATCTTTCTCGTATACCAGCTTGTATGGGGAGTTTTTTAGAATCTGTTTGGGCGTTATGCGGTCTTCCCATAGTGCGCTTCTTAGGTGGTGGTGCCACTCCTTGTATGCAGAACCTATCCTTTTGATAAGTCAGATCAGGTTCTTCTTGGTAGATTCAGCAAGTCCATTCCCTTTAGGGTAGTAGTTAGAGGAGGTCTTGAGATAAATATCTTTGCTGAGGGTGAATTGTGTGATTTGTGAGCCTGTGAATGCATGCGCATTATCTAATATAATAGTTTTTGGGGGGCCGTACTAACAAGTCAGATCTTCTAGGAAAGCCAACACTTCGCTTTCAGATGAATTCCGCAAAGGGACTACTTCAGACCATCTAGTGAAATAATCAATAGCAGTCAAGATCCATTTATGTCCAGCTGAACTTGGGGGGTTGATCATCCTGATAAAATCAAGGCCCCATTGAGCAAAAGGCTCTTCCATGGACACGCGCCTGAGTGGCATTGCAACTTTCTTACCTCTTCCTATGTAATATTGGCACTCTTTGCATCCCCTTACCAAATTGTGTGTATCTTTGAATATGGATGGCCAAAAATATCCAGCTTGGGTAATCTTGATAGCATTTGTGGGTGCGGAGAAGTGGCCTCCTAAGGAACCGTAGTGAAACTCATGTAGGATTTTATCAGCTTGGCTCCTGTCCACATAACGGAGCAGAACTCCATCAAAATTCCTTTTAAAAAGAGTCCCATCTATTAAGAGGAAACCACTATTTTGGAGTCGATAGAACCTCCTCTTAGCCAGGGCAAGATGTTCGAGAAAAATTCCAGTCTTCATGAAATGCTTCCTTTGGTCAATCCAACTATCACTGGGGACATCAGGTACAAACATAATCATTTCCTCTACAGTCGCTTCATCACCACGAGGTTCACAGTCCTGCAATATATATTCACACAAGCCTCTTTCGCGGACAAGATTTGTTGGCTTGATATCGACATCATATTCTAGAATCTTAGTGATCCAATTTGCCCTCTTTTCAGTGATGTCGCCCTCCATGATGTATTCCCTTACTGCGGGATGAGTCACGTAAACCGTGGTCTTATTACAAGCAATGAAATGCCTAAATTTCTTTAGTCCTTTGATGACGGCTAAGGCTTGCTTTTCAACAAAGTTGTAGCGAGCCTCATAACCCTTAAGGGTCTTTGAATGGAAAGCTATGGGACACTCTCCTCCTCTTTGTGTATCCTTTTGAGTTAAAACCATGGCGATGCTATGCTGACTGGAATAAACATACATTATGAAATCCTTAGACATGTCTGGGTTAGATAATATAGGAGCGGAGAAGATGGCATTTTTTATTTCATCAAAATCTTTTTTGGCTCCAGCAGTCCATTTGAAATGTATATCTTTTTTCAGCATGAGATTGATGGGTCTTATTATTCCAGCAAAGTTGGAGATAAAACGACTAACAAAATTGACCTTTCCTAGGAAGGATTGGACTCCCTTTTTATTGACCGGAAGGGGGAGGTCTTTAATAGCTTTGACCCGGTCCGGATCAATGGAGACACCTTCCTTTGAAACTATATGCCCAAGTAATTTTCCTTGAGGAACCCCAAAGATACATTTCTTTCGGTTCAAGGAGATCCCAAATTCAAGACATTTTTGTAGGACTAACTCGAGATGATCAAAATGATCCTCCCAGTGTTTGGAAAACACGGCCAGGCCATCTAAGTATATTAGGATGATCTTGTTAATTAGTTTTTTGAAAGCTAAATCCATGGCCCTTTGGAAAGTTGCTTCGGCATTTGACAAGCCGAAAGACATCTTCTGGTATGAAAATGTTCCCCACTTAGTAGTGAAAGTCGTCTTGTGCTAGTCCTCCGCTTTCACACTTACCTGGTTATATCCTGAGAAACCGTCAAGCATTGAGAACATTTCTGATCTGGCCATAGTGCTCAATAATTATTCCATTGACGACAAGGGATAGTGATCTTTGAGCGATGCTCGATTCAAGTCTCGGAAGTCCACATAGAGTCAGATATCTCCATTTTTCTTCTTGATAGGGACCAAATTGGACACCCAAGTATTGTGCTTTATGGGGTAAACAATCCTTGATTCGATCAGCTTCTTCAACTCTTGAGCCATGAGGGATTCAATTTTGGGATTGATTGGTCTTTGCTTATGCCGACCGGCTTAGCTTCATTTGCGAGCTCGATGGTATGCTGGATGATGTTAGGATCGTAACCCTTTAAATCCTCACAAGACCAAGCCATGACACCTTCATATTCATCACAATATCGAGCCAACTTCTTTCTGTCTTCAGAGGAAACACCTTCTCCTACCTTGAGGATTCTTCCCCTTCCGACTGACATCTCAGAGTAATCCCCTTTATTTGTTGTGAGTTTCCACTTATCTTTTTAAGAATCCTCATGGTCAAACAAGTTCTCTAAGGTGATCAGACCATTAGGGAGCTTGTTGGACTTTAACTGAATGACCTGGTTCCCGTAAGCTTCTTTGATCTTAGGTTGCAGCTGGTTGGCAAATTCTCCTGAGCTTTGGATAAACAAAGCGATCTTCTCATCACTTTTGAACACTTGCCAATGTGCATCATTATCAGGGATAGCTGGGCGAACCACCATGCTGACTACTTGGGGGCCGGTTAGGAAGTCCACAATAGGATCAAAATGTGCTCCTATGGTGGCCATGTGATCCGCTGAAGTATTTAGTTTCTGAGGAATGTTTATGATATTGAAAGCATCAAAACTTTCTATTAGATCCCACTCTCTGGCGCGATCAGACCTCATGCGGACATGCTTAGCACTGGATATCCCTCGAACTTGGTGCACTACTAGTTCAGAATTGCCAAGGACTTTCAATTTTTTAATGGCCATCTTTTCTACCATGCTCAGGCCTTGAATCAGTCCTTCATATTTTGCTTCATTATTTGAACATGCAAATTGCAACCGGAAAGGCTTTTGGATTTGATCACTCGAAGGGGGGGGTGAGACAAACTCCAGCTCCGGAGCCCATTTTGCATTTAGTGTTGTCGAAGTGTAAGGTCCATGGTGCCAAAGACAACTGATCTTCAGAGAACACGTCCTTAGTGAGCTTTGGGATGATCTGACCTTCTTAAAAAATGTAATAGGTACCCAAGTCGGTGGCATGATAATTAGAGAAGGGGTCCGAATCTATGAACTCATTTAGAAAGGCTTCTTGCTCTGGTAGGATCTCCCTCATTACTTCTTTGTCTTCCAAAAGCTCTACCACCTTTCATTCATCATTGGATATAGAAGTGTGGGTAGGCTCAAAATTAATCAAGGCCTGATCAGCTATGTGCTCTGCATGAAGGGGTTCTAAAAGGATTTTCATCTTAGCACCATGCTGGGTACGGAGGATAAGATGGGACCAATCTAGGGACATATAGCCTCCTATTTTAGCAGTAAAATCTTGAGACAAACAAAGTCTAAAGATGAGAGGGATATCGATGACCACTACTTCTTGGGATACGGTTACACTTGGACATGCAAATAATGTTAACGAGAGGCTTTTGATGAGGCCTACCGTCTGAACCTTGTTCCCATTGAGTTGCATTACTCCTTTATTTAAAGGGTCATACCTAATGTTTAACACTTCGGCAATTTGCTTAGGCATGACCATGGTGCTAGCCCCGGAATCTATCATGGAGTTATGCAAGATTTTATCTCCAACTATAAGGGTAAGGTAAAAAGGATTCGGCTTAGGCTTACCTTCTCCTTGGACAATAGGGGGTGCACTTTCATTTGTCAATATGATTGGGGAGTGCATTTTATCAGCTGCTAAGTGGGGACTCGCCCCATCAGTCTGAAAGGATGGCGGAGCTACCACACTTGCATCCTTTTGATCACGAGACAAGGCCTCTCTTAGTTTATTCTTCTATTCTGGGATACTCAAGAGATCCCACAGAGAGAGATGAGTCGGAGCTTTCTTCAACTGTTCAACTACATCCAACACCTAAGGCGTGAGGACCTTTGGCTCTTTCAGTTTATAAGGGATGAACTCTTTTCGCAGGTAGGCGGAATTGACAACTGGTGGTTTTGGGGGCCTGTTCATGGGCACGGATCTCATATTATCGGCATCCTCCCTGGTCAAACACCTTTTAGAGTGAAGATTGTAATCTGAGTGCACAATAGGGGCTCCATTCTTTGGGGCACTTACATCATTGGTCAGTACAGTGTCTTCATCTTCCATCCATGAAAAAAGCGCATGGTTAGGGGTGATCTTTGCTTCTTGTTGTAATGACATTCCTTGCATCTGAGCGACAAAATCCGCATTGTCCATGCCCAGAGATGTGTATGTAGATTCATCCAACGTCATGCTTGAGCTCCTTTGTTCTACGACCTTCTGTTGCAAATTTCCCCTTGGGAAATTCCTCAGAGTATGAGCATTGTTGCATGGGAAACACCAAGAGTTGGTGTCATCCGCTAGGTTATTTTGACCTACTATCAGTTCTCTACCAGCGGTGGGGTACACGGCCTGCAATGGATTGGGGACTGGGACTATTTGGCCATTCGACGGAAGAGATTTCTCAGCACGATGATTCATATGTTGGTATGGAGGTCGATTCCCTTGGAAATTTTACTGAAAAGGGGGCTTGGTGGGCGAGACCTGGGCCCTTTTTAAGTTGACAATTTTATTGGAGAAGGATCTTAGGAGATTTTTCATATCACTGACTTCAATAGCCAAAGAAGTAGTTTGGGGAGTAGGGAACGAATACATAGATTACGGAGTGGAAGTACTAGGAGCGGCTTCCTCCACGACTTGGGTAGATATTTCAGAGAATACTGGCATTATAGGGTGAGGGGCTAGCTTTCTAGCATCAATAAGGTTGTTTTCAGCTTGGACTGCTATATCAAATGCTTGCGGAAGAGTGTTACCTCCTAAAGATTGAATCATCACTGATATGTCCGAGTTGAAAGCTTTTAGATAGAATACAAAATCCATATCTGCCGGAGGGTGAGCAGACAATGGTATCCTTTGCCAAGTTCGCTAAAACCTCAAGTTAAAATCGATTAATGCCTCTTTAGGAGCTCTCTTGATTGTAATGAGTTGGTGCATTAAGGATGATCTATCAGCTTTATTTGAGAATCTCCAAAAGAAATGATCTCCCAGCTAATCCCAATCCCCTATAGTACTAGGGCCCAAGGATCTAAACCAGTCTAGAGATTTTCCTTTGAAAGATGCTACGAGCAACCTCAAAGCTACATTTTATTCGGTGATGCCATGGATAGTGCAGACAGTAGCTACATCTTGCAGATGCTCCCCAGGGGTTTTATGACATTCTCCGGTAAACTTAGGAATGGCCTTAAGTGCGGCTACCGGGATGGCTCCCCAAACTACAGGTGGAACTAGGGGGATGAGGGGGCTACCATTATCCCAAGTCACAAAGTTTCAAGGAGGAACTTGTGCCATCACAACATTGTGTAGGGGAAAAAGAGAGACTAGGTTAACATGCCCTAATCCTACCTTTTGACACACATTGTGGAATATGAAAGAGCCTAGAGGTATCACATAATTGGCTACTTCTTTTTGTGGAAGAGAGAGCCACGGGCTACCTATTAGGATTTCTATTCCTTTGTTGTAATTGAAAGATAAAATGATGCAAGTTCAATTCCTAACCCCAAAGTGCAAGTATGAACTAATAACAAGATTGCAGAATTGAGTTTAAATAATGAAAAGCTGTAAACACAAGGACAAGACAAGAATTCAGATACGTACCCGGAGTCAAAATCTGAGTGAAAATGTTCAGGACGGGGGCGCGGGCGCCACTATCCTGATACTGCTCTGGAAGCTGCTCCTGAAACTGCTGTTTTGCAACCTGGAAAGCTGTCGGAAATGCTAAAAGTTGATGTCTGACAGAAGGACTAGGGTGCCCAGCACCTCTGTCCCAGGGACCAAGGCGCCCAGCGCCCCTGTCCTAGCAGGACCAGGGTGCCCCACGCCCCTGTCCTGGTCTTTCGCTCTGAAACTTGGTGTGCAGTTCTACCTCGGTCTGCTTCCGTCAGATCTGCAACTTGCGGCGTCATCCGAATCTCGAAACCTGCACTTATATCTGAAAAGGTATGGTGGGCGGCTATATAGGGTTTTGCCTTAGTCAAACCCTCGCTTTGGTGATTTCCACCTCCACGAATAGCCAAGTTGTATTGTAAAAGTAGTGTGTGTGCAAGATCCTAAAATGCAAGTAAGCAAACTAGAGCAACCTAGAAAGTAAACCCTAATTGCTTGTAAATGATAATGTAAATGCTCCAAATCAAGATGCAAAGTGATCTAAAGCATGAATACAAATGATATATTGAGGCTTATGCAAAGACATGAAAACAACATGAAATCATGCCCAACCCCAAGGGAGGGGTACAAGCCAATCTTCAGTCGGTGATCCCTTATTGCTCTTCAATGCCTTCAAAGCCCTAAATGGATGAATGAAATTGATGAATGCTTGATGGATGGATGTTGAATGTTGTTGAAGTTTTCAAAGATCTGCTCTTTCGCTGCATAGAAGGTCCTTCAAATCAAAATTCTTGGATCCTTTCAAATGAAGAAAGAGAGCTATTATATATGAAACCCTAGGTTGTAATTTCAACTTTTGGCCGACCTAGAGATTGAATCTCCCGCCAATTTCTTGGGGTTAAGCTTTATTTTATGATTGGATTGTGCTCCTAAAATTTCAGAAAAAATGTCCGGGACCATGTGCACTCCGGGCGCCATGGTCCCGACAACTTTTCACCAAATTTTAAGGGCTGTCGGATATGATGATTTTAGAGAGAATCCCGAAGTTACAGGTGACTCCGAGATGTTTTGACCCCCGAAATCAAGCCCCCAAGTTCAAAATAGGACTTAATTAGGGTTTTTGATTAAATGATATATTGAAGGAATAAAATGAAAAGGGCACACTTTAATGAAATGACCCAACTTTATGATGTGGAAGATGATGAAATAGAACCTTAGACCTAATTAATTTAATTAATTAAGTGCTAAAGGGGAAATGCAATGCAAAATGCAAAATGTGCCAAGGCGGGTGCTAAACTAGGTGTGAAATTGTACCACCCTAGCAAGTGCGTACAATTTATGACGCTACATTTAGCCCCCACTTTAGCGGTCATATGAGTACTACGTGCATATGCAAGCTAAAGTATAGAAAAGCAAACATTATTTGAAAAAGGATATATCCATAAGTTGTCGGACGAAGCCCCCAGCGGTATCTGTAGTACACAGTTAGGAACCGTACCCTACAAAACACACGTTAGATCACAAAATCACCTAATGCTTACTAAGGAAAGTGATGAAGTTTGCAAGTAGCTATATGCCCCCCCTATTTCGGCTTGCTTTTTAGGGAGGTGAAACAGGATAGCATGTGTACTTACGACAAATTGTGTGAGAGATTATTGATGAGAGATGTTCACTGAAGAGGCTTCATCAGAGCACGTTTTGGAACATTCCAGGAGTAAGGGAACGAAAATACGATTCCTACGTAATGAACGGTTCGAAAATCGCATCTCCCAAACTCAAGTTATGATGAAATGAGTAATAGAGGAAAATTAGGGTTTTGAAAATAAAGGAATGAAAATATATACCTTGAAAGTGACAATTGCATTTGTCACTTTGTTGATTTCTAAGTATTGTTCATTGCAGCGGAGCCCACATAGCCATCATCATGCCTTCACAATGACCGGAGCGTCCCATGAGGATTGAGATCATGCGACAGGCCGTGATCGATGACGAGCCACTGGACGAGGTGAGTTGACTAAACTTTGACTTTGACTTTCTGCATTTCTGTTGACTTTGAGTTTCTGTGATCGAATGCGGGCCCTAGAATCTTACCCTAGGTCCCACCCAGGGCGCCATGGTCCCATCAGGGCACCATGGTCCCTATGGGGCGCCATGGTCCTTTCAGGGCGCCATGGTCCTCTTAGGGTGCCATGGTCCCTGAGGGGCACCATGGTCCCTATCAGGACTTGGCAAGGGTCGACAGGGTTAGCTTTCGATGTTCAACAGTCTTTGTTTTTCGCGTAGATGATTTTGATAATTGAGTACTGATTTCACTTATGTTTTTGCATTGCAGGGTCTCCCATACATGAGAGAGCACACTGCAGGGCAGATTCTTCGTAGTCTGCGAGATCAGATTCCCCGGCTGACTCAGGCAGAGAGGGATATGTTATCGATAGTGGGTTTATGGTATGCGATCCTCATGCCGGCCATTCGATTCCATCCTGCGATGCTGATGGCACTTATGGAGCGATGGGATCCTGACACATGTTCATTCCATCTCCCAGTAGGAGAGATGACGGTTACACTTGAGGATGTGTACCGCATACTTCGCCTACCTATCAAAGGAGCCACCGTGACATACGCGACTGAACGGTCAGCGGAGGACTATCAGAGGGAGCAAGTATACTGCATAGGGAGAGTCATGCCGAGTGAGACTAGAGGTCGCATCATGATCAGTTGGCTCTTACATCCTATAGGAGAGGTGCCCCTTGTGAGACGTCTTATGATTGCCATCATTGCACTAGCCGTTTGCCCTAATGGGCAAGGTACGCACATGCATGGGGGTCTCACATGGTGCATCAGGGCTATGGAGAGACATAGGAGAGTATATGCTTGGGGTCGAAGTATGCTTGTGCATCTCTATCACGACCTTGAGGAGTATGTGTTTGGACAGTGTTGTAGCTTGATGACATGCACACTTCTGCAGGTGTGGATATTTGAGCACTTCACATGCACCAGGCCTGTCGGCTATCCGATGAGTACGGCTAGCGAGTGACCTAGGGTGTTTTCCTATCCACTTACCAGCGAGTGGAGATTTGGGGATCTACTATATTGGAGAGTGGCATTTGATAGATTGACAGCTGAGGTGACAGTATGGAGACCGTATCTGCGGATGCACAGATGGGATGAGATGGAGAGGCAGCTAGCATGCTTACAGAGGAACCGCCTACTGAGAGGATGATACTCACATATCATAGTTCCATTCTACTTTGACCGAGTACGGAGGCAGTTTAGGCTAGAGCAGTGTGTTCCAGCCGATGTACCTATCTATACTTGACACTCGCGAGTCCTTCCCAGACCCAGAGCAGTAGCGAGACCTACGATAGATGATATCGAGATTACAGATATAGAGGGGTCCGATCAGGATGTGGTCACTGATTACTCCGCAGATCCCGGGGCATAGCGTAGGTATCTCTCATGGTTTGTGAGGACATACCCAGGGCCTATCTTTCCACCAGATTACCCGACAGGCCATCCAGGTTCATGGAGACATGGAGACCGAGATGAGGATCAGGGATCCAGATCGGAGGAGGCAAGAGATCCTGATCCACCCATAGGAGATCAGCCTAGTGCCGAGAAGGAGGAGGAAGAAGAGGAGGATGACACCGATAGAGATGATGATGAGGAGAATGAGGATGTGGGTGAGGATGCAGACGAGGATGAGGATGATGAGGAGGAGTCAGATGCAGCTCCCCACCATTCAGGAGATGATACCATAGCCTTGGATCCTCCTCCTATTCCCCAAAAGGGGGAACCCGAGGCGATACGGAGACCTATACCCCTTGTGTACAGATCATCTGAGCATGGGGAGCCTAGTAGTTCCCAGTCACAGATGCTACCATATCACGATCCCTACTGGCGCGAGGGAGATCCAGGTATAGTAGGTTTATATTGATTGATTAATGTTTTGATGATATAGAATGGTACTAATACAAAAATTTGTTCTACTGCTACAGCTAATGTGCAGGAGTGGCGTTCCTTGATTCAGTAAGCAGTGACAGATATTTCCATGATGGCACAGATCCCTAGTTCCTCACAGGTTGCTTATAGGCCTCAGGGGAATGCGGGTCGGCATGAGGATTTGTTTTCCCCATTTCGAGTATAGGTGGACATATGGAGGGAGAGAGAGAGTTCTATCAGAGAACCTTCAGTGGGCACAACGTGATCTAGTAGCAGCTCAGGCTGAGGCTACCTCGTATCGTGCAATCCTTATGGATAGGGATCGTAGGAGTTCCTCTTGGAGTCATTCACGGTCTATATCACGCTATACACCTATGGGTCCACCTTCACGGCCAGATCAGGAGGGAGCGTCTAGTCATCACTCTCTAGCCACTAGCCCTAGGGATAGGAGATGATCTCATGATGTAGGATAGGTCACATGTTGGATGTATAGTGACCTACTTTCGTATATGAAAACATGATCCACATATATATATACATGCTTCTCTTTGTCTCAAACATGTTATCTTTAATGCCTAAAACAATGTATATTTTGATTAAAGTTAATACATTTGATAGATGTACATGTATGTTCTGAATTTAATTTCCATGTGATTGATTTCTCAATGCTCCATGATTAAATTGATACATGTGTGACTTAATTAAAATGAAATATTTAATCAAGTACTATATTGATGATAGAGAAGAAATATGTGTTAAGCCTAAGAATCATATAACTAATGTGATTTAATTTTAAACTTAAACACAACATGATACGATTCTCCTTAACACATAAAGACATTGTATAATATGCTAGCGTAATGGAAATGTAAATCTTTTGCAATTTACATAAATGAATTCAAGACAAACTATAAAGTAAAGAAACACGCTTGTCAAGAACAAAGCAATATAGATTAAACACAATATCATTTAATTCTATTTGCTCTAACCAAGATATGCTAACATATTACCCAATTTTGAAGAACTGAAAAGAAGATAGATGAAATGAAAAATAAGGAATGAGGAATTAAGCATAGTATCTACGCAAGTGCATAGTATTTATAGGTTCTTTGAGAGGTGTACCGTCTACATCTGCTATTTTGTAAGCACCTGATCCATAATCTTCAATAACAATATACGGTCCAAGCCAATTAGGACTAAATTTTCCCTTTTCTTCAGGTAAGGCATTCACATTGCGCTGATTCTCATAGAGAACTAAGTCACCTACTGAGAAGGAACGTTGGATAACCTTATCATTATAGCTTCGTTGTAGAGTTTTGTGATATGCTTGAATATGCTCAAGAGCATTTATACGTTGTTCATCAAGCATCTCAAGCTGTTGAAGTCTTTGTTCTCTATAAGATTCATCATCTACTATACCTTTGAGAGAAACTCTAAGTGATGGAATCTCTAACTCTAAAGGCATAATAGCATCAGCACCATAAACAAGATTATAAGGGGTAGTTCCTGTAGCAATTCGTACATTCGTTCGGTAGGCCCAAAGAGCATAGATTAGCTAAGTACTCCAATCCTTACCATGCTTATTCACAGTTTTGCGAAGAATTTGTTCAATTATCTTATTGGATATTTAGCTTGACCATTTGATTGAGGATAGTATGGTGTAGAAAATCGATGTTTGATATGATATTTCTCAAGGAATTTCTTCACGTCCTTGTTCTTAAATGATGTCCCATTATCTGAGATTATAGTGGAAGGTATCCCAAATCGAGAAATAATGTTTTCTAGAAGAAATTGACAAATCACTTCAGCAGTAGTAGAGCGAAGGGGAATAGCTTCTACCCACTTTGTAAAGTAATCTATTGCGGTTATAATGAAAGTGTGTCCTTGAGATGAAGGAGGAAAGATTTTACTGATGAGATCCAACCCCCATGCAGAGAAAGGCCAAGAAGCTACATGAGAACGAAGTTCTTGGGCAGGAGCATGAATCAAATTATTATGTTGTTGACATTGATGACATTTCTTAACAAATGAAAAAGAATCCTTCTGCATAGTTTTCCAATAGTATCCCATATGAAGCAATCTTTGAACCAAGAATTTGCCTCCAAAATGCCCCCCACAGGCACCTGAATGTGCCTCTTCAAGAGCAACAGGGATTCCGATTTGTTAAGACAGCGAAGGAGAAGACCATAATAACCCCTTCGGTAAAGAACAAATTAGAAAGAATGATATATCTAGCAGACAGCTTGCGGATTCTAGCCCTAGTGTTCCTATTGGCGAAATCAGGAAAGGTACCATCGGTCAAGTATCTTATGATATACGAATACCATTCATCTGAGTCTATAAAGTCACAACATGTCACCAAGCTAGAATCATCTACAATAGCTAGAGAAATAAGGTTGTGAATAACAAATTTAAGATCAACCACAGGGTCCTCTAAAGATACAAGAGAAGCCACACATGCCATTGCGTCCGCATGTCGATTATCTTTTCGAGGAATAGGTTCCATGGTATAAGAATCAAATTTTTGTAACAAAGAGATAGCAAGGTCTTTATATTGTGATAATTTGTCTTGTTTTGCTTGATACAGTCCTATTACTTGTCTTATAATCAATTGAGAATCTCCATAAATATGTATGTGCTTTATATTCAAAGCCAAGGCTACTTACATTCCTGCTATAAGAGCCTCATACTCAGCAATGTTATTGGTACATGGAAAATTGAGACGATAAGATAAAGGAATGGATTTCTTTGTAGGAGAAATTAGAACAACACCTGCCCCCGATCCCGTACGACACTTAGAGCCATCAAAGTATAACTCCCAAGTTTCATCTTTTTCTGTACAAAGAATGAAGTCATCGGGAAAAGACTCAGGGTTAGGGAAGGAGAAAGGTGAAGGGGCCTCAACTAAGTGATCGGTCAATGCTTGCCCTTTAATTGCTCTTTGTGAAACAAATTTAAGGTCAAATTCAGTTAACATCATAACCCACTTAGCTAGGCATCTTGATAAATTAGTTTTGGAGAAAAGATGCTTCAAAGGATCAAACTTTACCATGACGTGGACTTCTAAATTTAAAAGATAATGTCTCAATTTCTGAGTCGCAAACACCAAGGCCAAGCATTGTCTTTCTATCGCAGAATATCGGGTCTCATAATCGAGTAAGGTACGACTTATATAATAAACCAGACATTCCTTACCATCTTTATCATGTTGTGCCAATAATGCTGCGAGAGCATGAGAGGAAGCAGCTGTATAAAGAAGAAAGGGTTTAGAAGGTTCGGCAGGTTTAAGGATAAGAGGATTAGCCAAATATACTTTTAAATCTTCAAATGCTTGCTGACAATCTTCGTTCCATTGAAAAGTGATATTCTTTTTGAGAAGTTGAGTAAAAGGAAAGGTACGATCCGTGAGTTGAGATACAAACCTACGAATAGCTTGAGTCTTTCCTTGTAAGCTTTTGAGTTGAGACACATTTCTAGGAGGTGGCATGTTGACAATAGCATCTATTTTCTTAGTGTCCACCTCAATCCCACAATGCGAAACTATGAATCGTAATAGTTTTCCACTATCCACACCAAAAACACATTTTCGGGGATTCAAGCGCATGTGATATTTACGAATCCTTTCAAAGATTTGACGAAGGATCTTAATATGATCTATACGAAGAATGGATTTGGCTAAAATATCATCAACATAATCTTCTAAAATCTTATGCATATAATCATGAAAGATAAGGGTCATCGCTCGTTGATAAGTTGCGCTGGTGTTTTTAAGTCCAAAAGGCATCATCACCCAACAAAACGTACCCAAAGGAGTGGTGAAAGCAGTTTTGAATTGATCTTGAGGATTAATGAAAATTTGATTGTATCCTGAAAAACCATCCATGAAGGATAACAAAGCATGTCCTGCTGTAGAATCAACTATCATGTCAATGTTTGGGAGAGGGAAATCATCTTTTAAAGAAGCCTTATTTAAATCTCGAAAGTCAGTACACATTCTTATTTTATTATCCAGTTTAGCCACAGCGACACTATTTGAAATCCACGGGGAATAATCAATAGGGCAGATAAATCCAGCCTCCAATAGTTTTTCAATCTCAGCCTTAACAAGCAGAGCTACCTTAGGATTCATTTTTTGAATCTTTTGTTTCACGGGCTTAGCATCGGGAACTAAGACAATACTATGAGTAACAATCTTAGGATCTATACCCGGCATGTCAAAATATGTCCAAGCAAAGATCTCAGGGAATTCATGCAATAAATCTGCATATTGTTTTTGTTCTTCTTCATCCAAACACTTTCCAATTTTAATAACTTTTTCTTCATTGCAAGGATCCATCTTAACATCAGTGGTGTCACTTATGAGAAGGTTACTTTGTTGAGGAATATCCTTTAACTAAGGGAATTCTTCCACAATCTCATCATTATCAATCTCTTTTCCAAAATAAGCTTCTATGTTCAAACAATAAGGAAATCCCCTATTGTGATGATAACGAGGAAGAGTGTCATATGCTCCCAAGAACTCAGCTAAAGCATCATCGGTAGGAAAGACATCCAAAGCATAGGCACACGAAGGATCCCCATCAATATACTCAGGGTGTCTCATTGGTAGAGATGTAGAAATAACATTTACACTAATACAAGGTCTCTTAGAAGCTTTAGTGCGCTTGTAGGGATTATAACCAAGTCCAAAGGTCTCATCACAAAGATTATTCCCTAGAGGAACCTTTATCCCTTGTTCATGAGTGCCACAACCATTTCCATTATACCCATACTTAGCTAAAATATGAAAACCACGACCATAACGATCAGCCATTTCAGAAAGAGGAGGTGGTTTTTCATAAGACAAAAAATCAAATTCTTCAGAATTAGATGTGTGAGGAGAAGAAGTTTGAGAAGCGGCCACAAAATTGTTGTTCATAGGTTTAGGCAAGGTTGATTGATCTTTAGTTTCTTCCTTCTTCTTAACTTTAAGCTCTCTAGGAGGAACCCTATACTCACCTACAAAGGTGGGATTAAAGTCAAGAGATCCCCAATCGTCTTCTGCGAGAACCTTCTCAGGATCAAAAGCCTTTTCATGTGTAGATTCAACTTGAGAAGAATCTTCTTCAAGAACTTCAGACTCATCCAAAGAATTTTGATCATCGGAGGGTGATGATTCATCCATAAGTAAAGAGTCATCACTAGAAGAGGAAGGTCCAGAATAACTCCCTTTGGAAGTAGATGTTTGCAAACAAGCTTGAAAATTAGTATCGCCTATCAAGGTATATGTCTTATCGTTATAAATAAATTTAACTTGTCTATGCAATGTAGAGGGGACAACTTGCATACTGTGGATCCAAGGTCTCCCTAATAACAAGTTATATGTTAGATTTCCTGACATAACATGGATAGGAGTAGGCAAAGTAACAGGTCCCACTGTGATGGGTAAGGTAATAATACCTAATGAAGTCTTAGCCACATTATCAAAGCCTCGAATGGGATGAGAATCAGGCTCAATAAGGGATGTATCCACATTCATCTTATGCAATAGATTAATGCTACACACATTAAGGCCAGAGCCATTATCTACCAGTGTTCATCTTATAGCAGTGTCATTTATGATAACCACAATCATCAAGGGATCATATTGATGTTGAATTTCACTAGTAGGCAATTCATCTTGAGTAAACACAATTTGAGCTTTAGGATTCATCACAGAGTTTATCAAAGACACTATATTACTAGATGTATTAGGTGGAGGAACATTCAAATCTTTCAAGGCATCTTGTAACATTCCATGATGAGCGGAAGAAGTTTGGATCAAATCCCAAAGGGATATCTTAGCAGGAGTAACTTTAAGTTGTTCTATGAGATCATATTCCTTACCCATAACTTGTGAAATACGTGGAGCTTGCGGCAGAATTGGTTGAGGATTAGGAAGAGAAACCGGAATAACAGGAGGAGGATTGGGCTGCCTATTATTTCTAGTATGATAAGTATGGGCAATCACATGATAACTCTCTCTAGTTAATTGCTTGGCATAACTATAAGGACTTATAGGTTTTCTTCCTTGCACAGTGATGATAGGTTTATTCGGAGTAAGAAAGGAATCATGACCATACCCTCCTTGGATAGTAAGGAGAGGTGATTTAGGAACTTGAAAGGTGGGAGAAGGATAAGCACCTTGGACTTCAAAGAGAGGCTTCTTATGCTCATTCAGGTTTATCATGTTAACTAATTTAGAGGTTTTGTTCTTGTTTAAAGATTTCGATAAAGCCACAAAGTCATCAAGAGCATCATCCAACAAAGCATGATCATATCGATTAAAAGGTTTATCTTTTGATTCAAAAAGGAGACATTCCTTCATAGAGGGGATTATTGAAAACAACCATGTTACCAGATTTAGTGGAAGAGTTGATAGGAATGTACCCTTGAGAGGAGTCATTCGACTTATCTTTCTCATCACACTGAAATGGCATAGTAACAATGTTTATGAGTTTTTGGTAAAATGAAGGTTTGGTATCTTTAGGGTTCAAAAACTCATCCAAAGCTTCATCTAATTCATCTTGGCTATACTCATAATCATCATCATAAATATGAACATCTTGCAAATAAAAATCTAACATTTTGAAATAAAAATTGCATAAAACTTAAACACACAATGCAAAGAAAAACACTCTTCCCTATTTTTTTTTCTTTTTCTCTTTTTTTTCTCTCTTTTTTTCTTTTAATGAAAAATGAAACTTAAATGAAACACACTAAATCTAGATCTAGATCTAACAAATGCAATGCAAGAGGAAGCAATGATAGTTTCACGTCGGGTTCACCAAAATGTGTAGGGGAAAAAGTGAGACTAGGTTAACATGCCCTAATCCTACCTTTTGACACACATTCTGGAATACGAAAGAGCCTAGAGGTATCACACAATTGGCTACTTCTTTTTGTGGAAGAGAGAGCCATGGGCTACCTATTAGGATTTCTATTCCTTTGTTATAATTGAAAAATAAAATGATGCAAGTTCAATTCCTAACCCCAAAGTGCAAGTATGAACTAATAACAAGATTGCAGAATTGAGTTTAAACAATGAAAAGCTGTAAACACAAGGACAAGACAAGAATGCAGATGTGTACCCAAACTCAAAATCTGAGTGAAAATGTTCGGGACGGGGGCGCGGGCACCACTATCCTGATACTGCTCTGGAAACTACTCTTGAAACTGCTGTTTTGCAACCTGGAAAGCTATCGAAAATGCTGAAAGTTGCTGTCTAACAGAAGGACCAGGGCGCCCAGCGCCCCTATCCTGGTAGGACCAGGGTGCCCCACACCCTTGTCCTGGTCTTTCGCTCTGAAGCTTGGTGTGCAGTTCTGTCTCGGTTTGCTTCCGTCGGATCTGCAACTTGCGGCGTCGTCCGAATCTTGAAACCTGCACTTATATCTGAAAAGGTATGGTGGGCGGCTATATAAGGTTTTGCCTTAGTCAAACCCCCGCTTTGGTGATTTCCACCTCCACGAATAGCCAAGTTGTATTGTAAAAGTAGTGTGTGTGCAGACCCTGTGTGTGTGCAAGATCCTAAAATGCAAGTAAGCAAACTAGAGCAACCTAGAAAGTAAACCCTAATTGCTTGTAAATGATAATGTAAATACTCCAAATCAAGATGCAAAGTGATCTAAAGCATGAATACAAATGATATAATGAGGCTTATGCAAAGACATGAAAACAACATGAAATCATACCCAACCCCAAGGGAGGGGTACAAGCCAATCTTCAATCGGTGATCCCTTATTGCTCTTCAATGCCTTCAAAGCCCTAAATGGATGAATGAAATTGATGAATGTTTGATGGATGGATGTTGAATGTTGTTGAAGTCTTCAAAGATCTGCTCTTTCACTGCATAGAAGGTCCTTCAAATCAAAATTCTCGGATCCTTTCAAATGAAGAAAGAAAGCTCTCATATATGAAACCCTAGGTCGTAATTTCAACTTTTGGCCGACCTAGAGATTGAATCTCCCACCAATTTCTTGGGGTTAAGCTTTATTTTATGATTGGATTGTGCTCCTAAAATTTCAGGAAAAATGTCCGGGACCATGTGCACTCCGGGCGCCATGGTCCCGACAACTTTTCACCAAATTTTCAGGGCCGTCGGATATGATGATTTTAGAGAGAATCCTGAAGTTACAGGTGACTCCGAGATGTTTTGACCCCCGAAATCAAGCCCCCAAGTTCAAAATAGGACTTAATTAGGGTTTCTGATTAAATGATATATTGGAGGAATAAAATGAAAAGGGCACACTTTAATGAAAGGGCCCAACTTTATGATGTGGAAGATGATGAAATAGAACCTTAGACCTAATTAATTTAATTAATTAAGTGCTAAAGGGGAAATGGAATGCAAAATGCAAAATGCGCCAAGGCGGGTGCTAAACTAGGTGTGAAATTGTACCACCCTAGCAAGTGCGTACAATTTACAACGCTACAAGCATGTATGATTGTGGGGAAACCCTGAGAAGATGAAGTTGTGGCTGAATGGACGGTCACCAATGGAGGAAAAAGAAGGTGAGGATTTAGGTCTGTTTGACTCCTGGTGATAGGCCTATGACTCATAAACTAGCTGAAATATATTTCAAGAAATTAGTCCCACCAAGCATGCCAAAAAAAGAACTGTTGAATCTAAATTTGTCTTTGGAAACAAATAGTCTTATGGGAAATTTAGTGCTGGGGGACCGATTGCGCAGGTTACACTGAATGACCTCCGGGATTGAGAAGCTGGCTCTTCCTTGGTGTTTTGAGGAAAAGGAAAGAAAGAAACACCTTTAAAGACTACGTTGGCGATACGCCAGATCATTAAAAGACATGAGCATACAAATTCCATAAAATATATGACTTACATAAGCCCATTCAATAATCTACAAGTCCGGATCAAGAACATAATCAAAAGATACAATCAAATTTCTTTGTGACATAAGGAAATTTCCATCACGCATTTACTAGATAACATGTATGAGACATAGTTTAATCGGAAAAATCTTTGATAGATAGATTCCCAAAGTTATTGGAACTTTAACAGAACAACACATAAAATACCATCAAAAGCATACTGAAAGAGGCATCATAAAGGCCGTAGGCACAATTTGAATAACCTTCCTCAAGCAAAACCATAATAGTTTTTAAAGGCTGAAAAATAAAACTTCTACTTAACCAATTTAATTGTTCTTTTTTCAAAAGTTCAGAACCCCCTACAACAGGGAAAAAACTAGCATAAATAGAGCCCCAGGCTCCTGAAAACAACCCCCGAAAATACGCCAAAAGGGCATAACCTCCCTGAACAAAAAAACATGTCGTGTCGCTTCGGAGATCACACCCAGCAAAACGACCCCTAGAATTCCACTCCTTGCCTGCAACGGTCTGCATACTACCACAAATTGAAAAGATTTTGCTAACCATGGACGGGCTGCTGGAAATATACAAAAATGTCGGAAACTGCTCGCATACTGCGCCAAAAGGTGGGCCCCAAAAGAGCAACCAATCAGCATGCCTTGCCATTTGTCACCACCGTGCTACTTCAAAAATTGAATGCCTGAAACGAACTGAGGGAGCAACGTCGGGCCGACAACTGTCCTATGTGCCCTGCGCAACTAGATAACAAAAAAGGCAAAATGAACCAGGCCCGCAACAAACCTTAGACCGAGAAAATTAATGTGAACAAATTACCTCTTTTGGCATCAATAGGAAAAGTTTGATAGAAAAGCTCAATCAAAAGGTTGATATTATTCAATGGAAGGGTCATATATGTTATGAAGGCAATGACTATATAATGTGGATGAGGAACAAGAGAAATATTAATTGTGAGAAATTAATTTTTTGGGCAAGAAGGGAGGGTTTTGGATTTGAGTAATTTTTCTCTTAATTGAAGAATATTTTTATCCCAAAAATGGTTAATAGTAGAGCTAATAATGAGGTGAGGCATCCAACTTCTTTGTCTACTCTTTTTCTCTACTTCTTTTGCCTTGCTCTCCTCACAACTCCAGTTTGCTTGTTATGGAATTGTATTCTCTCTTGTAATCACAACGAATCTAAATTAAGAACAATTCATTTTGCACTAGAAATTTCAAATATGCAAGATTAAAGAAAATTGAAGTTTACCTAGCTATATTTCCCAATCCAAAATCATTGTGAATAAACTAAAGGGCATAGAGGATGTATGCTTAACACATCCTTCTATTCATTTCATACTCATGCTCTTCCTTCCCATGCGAATGCAAAAGTCCAATCTATAGATTGAAAATAGTTTTAACCACAATTTTAATAAACTAGGAGGGAATGAAATTAAAATTTGGCATCATATCATGATAATGATGATGGTATCAATGTCTCAACATTGTGCAAGACAAATATTGACAAACAATTTGATAACACCGCTGGACAAATGTGTTGTAAGTCCATTTTTAATGGTGAGAAACAAAAAGGAATAAAAAATGGAAGAGAAATCTAAGCTCTAATAGATCACAACTTAGTTTATGCTAGTTAAGCCCAACCTTAAGTTTTTTTTGGCTCCTCATTAAAATGTAAACCTTGTTGAGATGTTATTGTTGAATGTTTATTTTGAAAATGACATACCACTTATGACCTCACTGATTTATAAATATTTACAAAACAAATGAAATAGAAAAACAACATTAACCCTAATTTCTTTGTATGTAGCAATATACACGGTAATTGGTGAGAGAAGGAAACTTTTTAAAAACAAAGAAACAAATGACAAAAGAAGTCTGTATATGTCCACAGAAACATTCGAGTAAGGACTTCATAATCGAGTTGCATCTTAATATATTAAAAATGGCTGAGAGAACAATGCATAAATGTCATGGGCTTTGTGAGGTTCGAGAGCACAATGAAATTGTCTAATGGGCCACGTCACGAACGAAGAGGATAAAGTATATGCGACCTTATATACTCAGGCACTCTAATTTTCTCTAGAACCAAGAAACGCAACAAGGAGGACAACCCATTGACATCAGTCATTAAAGCATATTCTATGAGAATAAAAACTCTGTATAAAGACATAATGAGGAGATGGATTTCTCCAGGCAAATGTTTTGCAAGCCTAAGATTTTGAGTTGGTATGTCTATCTGTGAAGCCCCCCCAATCGTTATACATCTTGTTCTATTTTTTTTTCTTGGTTTTCTTCTTTGTGGCAATTTATATTTTTCGCTGTTGTTTGCAGGGAAGTGGAGTTCTAATCATGGCGAAGAAGCAGCTGGACGTGCTGACGGCTCTGGACGTGGCAAAAACACAATGGTACCATTACACAGCCATTATAATTGCGGGAATGGGCTTCTTCACTGATGCCTACGACCTCTTCTGTATCACCACTGTAACCAAACTGCTGGGACGAATTTATTACTATGATCCCACCAAAAACAAGCCCGGCACCCTGCCCTCTGAAATAACGTCTGCGATCACGGGGGTGGCCTTCTGCGGAACTTTCTTGGGGCAGCTCTTCTTCGGGTATATGGACGACAAACTGGGACGAAAGAAAGTGTACGGCGCCACCCTGCTGCTCATGATCTTTTGCTCCATCGCCTCTGGCCTCTCCTTCGCCAAATCCACTAATGGCGTGATTATCACGCTGTGTTTCTTCAGATTCTAGCTGGGCTTCGGGATTGGCGGAGATTATCCCTTGTCTGCCACCATAATGTCCGAGTATGCCAACAAGAAGACCAGAGGATCCTTCCTCGCAGCCGTCTTCGCCATGCAAGGCTTTGGCATCCTCACCGGCGGTCTAGTATCCCTCATCGTCTCCACCGCATTTCACGACCATGCCGCCGACCTAGACCGCTATAAAACATCTCATCGAGCAGACTATATATGGAGAATCATCCTCATGTTCGGCGCCTGTCCGGCAACCCTTACGTTCTACTGGCGCATGAAAATGCCGGAAACCGCTCGCTACACGGCTCTGATAGCCAAGAACGCAACCAAAGCGGCGGCGGACATGTCGAGAGTTCTCAATGTCCAACTCCAAGAAAGTTCAACGATAATACAGTCGAACGAACCAGAATATAAGTTGTTTTCAGCCGAGTTCTTCAGACGCCACGGCCGACACCTGCTGGGCACCACCACCACCTGGTTGCTTCTCGATATCGCCTTCTACAGCCAAAACCTGTTTCAAAAGGACATGTTCACCAGCGTCGGCTGGCTCCCTAAGGCCGACAAGATGGGAGCTGTACACGAAATACAGAGGATCGCAAGGGCACAGTTGATAATTGCGATGGTATCGATAATCCCGGGCTACTGGTTCACAGTATTCCTGATCGATCACATTGGCCGCTTTGTCATTCAGCTCATCGGCTTCTTCTTCATGTCCTTCTTCATGTTCGTGCTCGCTATTTGGTACGACTTTTGGAAAAATAACGGGGCTGGGTTCGTTATCTTCTACGCGCTGGCCTTTTTCTTTGCAAACTTTGGGCCCAATAGCACCACGTTCATTGTCCCGGCCGAGCTTTTCCCAGCCAGATTTCGCTCAACCTGCCACGGCATATCGGCTGCAATGGGAAAGGTTGGGGCCATCATTGGCGCTTTTGGGGTTGGCTATCTTGCTGATCCTTCCAAAATAAAAACCAGTAAAGATGGCCACGGCCAGCTCAAGCCTGCTCTGTATCTGCTCGCTTTTACGAATGCTCTGGGTTTCCTTTTCACGTTTCTGGTGCCTGAAACAAATGGAAAATCCCTCGAAGAACTCTCTGGAGAAACCGATGGAGTTGAAGAGAAGGAGAAGGAGCTTAAGGCTATGCCCACCATCAGTGTGTAGCGAAACACATTCTCTGTTTTCTGAAAGCCAGTAGTATATATCTCATTATCTAGAATTGATATTAGTATGACCTTTAGCATGTTGTAACGGCACCACTTCCTTTTGTTTGCCATTAGTTGTAGGAAGGAAATCAAATGAGATGGCGTTAGAAAGGCCATGCTCTCAGGGAATAGCTCAAATAAAAAGCGCCTGCAACTTTACGGCGAGCCACCTCAATGTAATGTATGCGTTAGGATGTAATAAAATATTTAAGAATACATGTAATTTAATTGAGCTGTTGATCGATGGGAATTTGAATCTTTCATATTGATGCTGGTTGCATTCATATCAAGTGACTTAGTGTCTAAATTAACTCTCATTAGATTAATGTGTTCTCTTTTTTAAATTTCATCTAATTCAAACAAAAGATGTAAAGCCTCAAGTTTCTGTCTTTGGTTTGGTTAGTTTAAAGCATATAAGAGTAGAGATGAAGATAGAAGAGTAGAGATGAAGATAGAGGGGGAGAGGAAGAGGAAGAGAATAGACACGAAATAGAAAGAGGTAGATGGAGAGATAAAATTAGAGAGATGGAGATTAAAAGATTGGCAGATAGAGATGAAGAGGTAGAGGGAGAGATAAAGGTAAAGAGAGAAAGAGATAAATACTTATATATAAGGGAGAGAGAGAGAAGTACATATAATATTATAGTGTGTGGTAGAAGTCTATTGGTAAACCCACTTTTATACAAACTACAATTTTTTAATAAGTAAAATTTATATTTTATAATAGTATATGAAAGGTGGTTAGATAAGACGAGTTGTGTAATACGTGTGAGAAGTTATATTTGTGTTTTTTTTAATGAAAAATTCAATTGTATGTATTTTTTTAAATGTTTTATGGATATGGATAGGTGTACATAGTTTTGGAATCAATGATGGATAGACAATGTATGTGTTGATTGGAATATTTTAAATAATTTGTAAGTGTCCCGCCGTTGTAAATGATTTGTGTACATGTTTGATAATAATTTTAAACATTGGCAAATAGAGATGAAGAGGTAGAGGGAGAGATAGTGTGGAAGGAGAGGAGGAGAAAGGGAGAGATGGTTGAATATATAGATAGGAGGGAGGGAATAATATAGATGGAGGGAGATATAGAGATAGTGGTAGAGAGATATGGATAGATTTAAATTGTTTTAGCATATCCACATGAATGACATGGTACGTGCACTTTCTTTCATTCATAGAATGTAAAATGAGAGGATGTGGTTCAAGAAGTTTAGTTATTTTTTTTCAACACTCATCCACCCCACTCCCTGTTAACGAAGAAGCTGCTATTCCCATCACCAATTCTTCAAAATTAAAGCCCATGCACATTGATCACATGCCCCTTGTCTCTGATCAACTTGGTCTAGCCTCTGACCCAACAATTGGTCCTTCAAAATCGCCCTCTGACTGCTTTCAGTTGGTCACTTCTAGGAAGCGTAGGAGGAAAATTAGCAACCTGAATGCCCCAAATCAAAACCATCCTACTATCCCAACTATCAGCCAAGAAACGGGCATCTGTGTTTACCCCCTCCCTACAAATAATAGCTCACCCGCTCCCGCTCGAACCCCGACAAACTCTATTGTAAAAAAGATCATTAAAAAACTTGAGAACCCTAGTCAAAGTGCTAATGTTGCTAGCACCAGTTATAACCCTGCATGTGTGGTGATCAGATCTAAGACCCCAAATAATTCAGACTCCTCATCACCTGCAGGGCTTACCCTTGAAGTTAACATCACCAACCCTTCGACAACCTCTATGCTCAAAGAGTTAGAAGATAATCATGTTATTGAAGTAATCTACGCCAATAAGGGTCT
This sequence comes from Cryptomeria japonica, assembly GCF_030272615.1. Lineage (NCBI taxonomy): Eukaryota > Viridiplantae > Streptophyta > Pinopsida > Cupressales > Cupressaceae > Cryptomeria > Cryptomeria japonica. The sequence continues at coordinate 697,835,314 of NC_081412.1, forward strand.
TGAAGAAACTAGGTCTAGCACAGTGGTCCTTGGCTTTCTAGACTCCCAGATGTCTGGGTCCGACATAGGAGGAATTGCAGCTACTAGGAATAAACCATCTGAAGTTAGTGAAGATGAGGACGACCTTATGAAAGGATCCTCCTTGACTAAAAAGAAAGGTAGGCCTATGGGCTCCAAGAATAAAAAGAAATCTGGAGATCCTTACGGTCTCCCTAGTTGAACCTCTTAACCCTCCTCTCTAATGAAATACATCTCTTGGAATATTCGAGGCCTTGAGTCGCATGATAGGAAGTTTGTCATCAAAAGCTCTTTGAGCCACCACAAGAACATAGATTTCTTGATGCTGCAAGAACTTAAATCTGTGGGTTTCCTCCCTGCGGAGTTCTACAAAGCCAATCTTGAATGGGTCACGCATGACCTCTATGACATATACAATGAAGCTCTTGACAATGGCACCCTAGGGGAATTCATAAATAAAGGTATTGTTAAACTCATCCCTAAAGAAGGAGACAAAGCGCTCATTAAGAACTGGAGGCCAATCACCCTCCTCAACATCTCCTATAAAATCCTTGCCAAAGCCTTAGCTACCCGCCTTGAAAAGATTCTTCCAAAATTCATTTTCTCTACCCAAACTGGATTCATTATAGGCAGATACATATTGGAAAACCTTGTCACTAGTTGGGAATCCATGGAATGGGCCAAAACCTCTAACCAGGATGCTGCCATGTTCCTTGTGGACTTTGAAAAAGCCTATGACAGAGTCGAGTGGGATTTCATCCTCATGATGCTCCAAGCTTTTGGCCTCCCTAACGAGTTCTATGACTACTCCAAATTCTCCTCAAAGACACTTCCACCATGATTGAAGTTAATGGAACCCTATCCCAACCTATTCCTCTCTCTAGATCCATAAGGCAAGGCTGCCCTCTTACCCCTGCTCTATTTGTTATTGCCTCAGATGCCCTCTTTTATCTCCTTAGAGATGATACTCTATCTCCTAGAGTCCATGGCATCGTGTTGCCAGATGACTCTGAACTGTTGAATATCCAATTTGCTGATGATACCTCTTTTCCTGGAGCTCTCTAGGAAAAACATCGATTCCATCAACCTAAAAATTGACACCTTTGGTAAAGCCTCTGGAGCTAGGATCTCCAACTCCAAATCTATTTTACTTGGTTGGAAGGATGAACCTCCAGACTGGCTACAGCAAGACGGGTACTCATGGGGAGGACCCAACATGATTGTCAAGTATCTCGGTATCCCCTTCTCTATTTCTCCCTCTCTTTGAGACATGTGGACCTGGGTTAAGGGGAAAATTGATAAGAATCTCAACAAGTGGGATAATAGAATCCTCTCCCTAGCAGGTAGGGTTCAAGTATGTCAAAAAATCCTCTCCTCGTACAGTATCTACTACTCTTCGGTTTGGATGTTCAACAATTATCAAATTTATGAAATTCAAAAGGCTATCAGATGCTTCCTCTGGTCTGATGGTAAGGGCAAAAGAAAGGCCCATGCGGTGAAATAGGCCTGGTGCCACTTAGACAAAAAACTTGGAGGTTTGGGCCTTAAGGATCTTAAGTTGCAAGGAATCTCCCTTGCCGCCAAATGGATATTTCATGCACTAGATGGGCAAGAACCTTGGAAGATTCTTATCAGAAACAACATTCAAAATGGATTCCCCAAGGCTGCCAAATCATGGACAGGCCTCCCACTCAGTGATCTACTTGCTGGAAGTTTCTCGGTGTCTGTCCAAGGCACTTGGGTCTTTAAGTCCATCTGGAAATCCTGGGAGCAGGTGCGTAGACTTATTTGCAACTCTCGCATTGACTGTGATAACACTATACATGGTGAAAGGTTGATATGGTGGAATCTCCACCATAATTCTAAGCCATTGGCCTTAACCCAAGGCTATTCTACTAGATTTTGGCATAACAAGGGGATCAAGTTTCTTATAGACATCCTAGAAAATGACAACCTCATCACCTAGGAGAAACTTAGTAGTAAATTTAATCTCCCTACTTCGCATAAGCGGACCTACAATATGATTAGGAATGCTTGTAACACCCTCAATCTTCCTAAGAATACTCATGTTGACACCCACAGGTACCTCTCATTCCTTTGGAAGGATGGCTCCCCCCTCCCAAAAATTAAATCCAAAGTTATCTACAACTTGCTTAACTAGGACACCTCTGTGATCGACCATGTCAACACCCTATGGAATGTCCACCACAGCCCCACCACTTGGTATAAAACCTTTGAGAACCTTTGGAAATCCCCCATCCCCCCTAAGATCAAGTGTTTCAGATGGCAACTCTTACTGGATAGATTGCCTATTAGGAATAATGTAGCTGCATATGATCTATGTTCTGTCTGCAATAAACCTGAGTCCACTCAGCACATCTTCCTTGACTGCCCTTTTGCTAGGGAGATCTGGTTAATGTTTGGAATATCCATTACTAAGCATGTCTTCACTTATGATATAGTTACTAGTTTCATCCATAATCTTAAAAAGGATGCTAACTTAATTTGGCAAATTTTGTCCTCTTTTATCCTTTGGTTTATTTGGAAACTCAGAAATGAGGAGAAGTTCCAAGGTAATGCTAGGGAACTTACTGGTTTTTTAAAAGAAACTCACACACTATAAAATTTATGTGCAGGTTTGCTTCCTGATGAATGTTGAACGAAACAAACTCTTGCGGTTCCTCAAAGAAGGTCGAGCCACCATATTTATATACGAGATGCAAGATGGGTATGAATGGGCAAGGATCACAGAAAATCAAACCGCCTTTGAGAGTGCAGTTAAGAAACTGATTAAAGAACTTCAAGATACCAGAGCTCCCCCCTTCAATAGGGTTGACATGTGCATACAAATCATGGAAAGGAAGAAGGTGGTCTGGATGGAAGGACCACAGGGGTGGACCACATGATTGGAAGACCAAGATGAAATCCTCCTCTAGTTCCTTATGGCAGCAAGCACAACTTTATTTTGGAGTTTTCTTTTAGTGCATTGTATATGACACTCATATAGTTCTTTTTGGTTTCACTGTTAAGGCCCTGCCTCCCCTGAACTCATCTGTATAACCATGTTTTGGTCTCTTGATTTATAATATAATATAAAAAAAAGAAGTTTAGTTATTTGTGAATGTTGGTATCATTTTATTTCAATTAAATAGTTTAAATTTCATTGGATAGATAGTTGGCATAAGTATTTGAGTCATCTTTGTGTGCAATTATGCCTCTTTTTATTATGATGGTGTCTTTACAACTCTACCCTCTACAACATATTTTCAACTTGTGATTTATAGAGAAGTAGTGATATGGGCTTTAGGGGCTTGTTACAAAGAGATTGAACTTTAAGATATTTTTTATTGCATTTAAATCCCATAAAATGATCGTTGCTTATTTAATTTTATATTGAAAAATTCAATTGCTTTAGCATGAAATATTCCTATTCAATTCCAACAAATTACCAATAAATTTAATTAAATACTAAAAACATAGTTCTTTTAGCATATACTAATTTAACTATACTATACTCATAAATAAACACTTAATATTACATATCTTTGATCCAATTCTTCGCCATGCATTGTTCATTAATATTAATATTAAGTCTATATATGTATTTAATAGTATTATTTATATGATTTTTGTTAACCAACTCTTTTCCTTTAAATTACTTAAGTTTTAATTACAAATTTAAAATTTAATTTCAAATGTACATTATATTTATTTATTATCTTTCATTTTACAATATTCATCACTATAGTCATATAAATTTTATATTTAAAAAAATATAAAAGAATATAAATATGAAAATTATAAAAAATATCACATCAAAATACTTCAAATTAATAAAAACTTACTATGAAATGTAAATATTAAACAATATATTGTTCTCCTATTTATAAAGTTTTTACTATCTGTTTTAATATTAAATTTATTATACTTATTTATATTTATCTTTATTTTATTTTATTTTTATATTAAAAAATAAGTTTTATTTAAATCAAATTTATAAAATTAATTTCAATTAAAATATACTTTAATAAAAATAAATATTGTAAATCTTAATTAAAATAAAAAAAATATTTTTTAATAATATTACTTAAATAAAATTTATAAAATAAATTTCTTTTAAAATATAGTTTAATAAAGATCATATTATAATAAATATTATAAATCTTAATTAAAATTAAAAAAATATTATTAAATAATATTACTTAAATAAAATCTATAAAATAAATTTCTTTTAAAATATAGTTTAATAAAAATCAAATTATAATAAAAATAAATTATAAAACAAATATTATAAATTAATATTTCCTTATACCTGTAGCAATGAGTTGAATGTTTTACCTTTTAGCATTAATATTATTAAATATTTTATGGATAAAAGTACAAAGCTGTGTCACACTTCTATAAAGGAAATGGTCAATGTTGATTCAAATTTTTAAATCAAATCAATAGAAAGTGAAATATATGTTTTAAATTTTGAAATGATGTAAACTAATAAAATTTATATTCTTTTGTCTATTTGATGTTTGTAATTTTAATAAAATTAAAAAAATATATTTGAATTTAGTTTTTTATAAAGTAAACACTATAATTTAGTTATTGATTAAATGTTGAAATTGAAGCTACACAAGCCGTCACACTTTATTTAGTAAATTTTACCTTTTTTTCTTCAATTTTTTCGTGTATATTGATAGCTTGAAACTTAAGTGCATTGATATATTTTTTACTATATATATATAATATAATATAATATAATATAATATAATATAATATAATATAAAATGTTGTGTGTACTGAAATATAACTTTTTCTAATTGCAACCACCTTTTTTCTCAATTATTTATTCAAATTATAAAATAATTATATCATGTTGACATAGATTCTTTTCTCTATTGCATCATATTTTTTTAAAAAATTATAAAGAAATTTTAGTATTTTTCCTCAACGAGATAATCAACCTTATATTTCAATGTCGATGACCTACTTTCAATAAATTTAAAATATAAAATATAAAAACTAATTAAAATATTAAAAGATATATATTTTGGAAAATTCACTTATAGATCTATAAAAGGACATTTTTACATTTCAAAAAAACTATTATTTATAAGAGTAGGAGTTGTTGAAAAATCAATTTTTTTAATAATTAGACCCAAAGTGGTATAAAATATACATTTAGTAGACATTTCCAATTGAAAAAGTTGTGGCCCATATATAACTTATCTATAATGAATCTATATAGACCATATGTTTGACTAAAATTAAGTTTTAATTAGAATTATTTAAATTCACTTGTGTTGATAAGTTGGTTTGAAACATGACATAATTTTGTCTTTTACTGTTACCTATTTTCATACTATCACAAAATTGTTAAATATTTTAACTTTTCACATACAAGCCCTGGGCATACAAATCGAAATTTTATGGATCATGGAGCGTATGAATCATTGTCCCTGTAATAATGACTTTCATAATATATGAATGAAAATTCAATACGGTTGAATTTTTAAAATTATCTTATTGCTTTGTTTGTACAAACAACAATCTTTTTCTCTTTTCAATTACATATTATTTGTTAAATGTACAAAATGAGAATTTATTTGTTTGGAAAATTAAATTTTCTACCCACTATTTTAAATATGATCCACTAAAGAAAAATGATATTTTTATAATTATATAAAATATAAAATAAATATGAACTATAGACTTGTTTAAAATTCTTAAATTTGATTGATCAATTAGAAAAAGAAAATGCACCCAATGGATGCATATGTATCCTTGGGCGGGAACTAACAAGACTAAAAATTTACATGTTACCAATAAAAATAAACAAATAAATATAATTTTTGAAAAGTAAGTAAAATGTTATATATTTATAATATTTAATAATCAAATAGTTTTAATTTTGAAAATTAATTTAAACAAGTTATTGAAATTTAACCTGCTTATGATTGATGATTTATCTCAATCAACAAATTCAATTAATGAACCTCATAAAAGATTATAATTGAATTTAAACTAGTATATCTATATTTGGATAAATCTATGTAAATGGGGGCAAGAAATATCATTTTTAAGCTCTATTTTATTTTGTTTTAATTATTTTATTCAATCCAAAATGAAACCTAAGCGAACAAATCTCTATATATAATTGTGAAGTTAAGGAAGTCTTCTTTTAGCATTCCTACGTCCCTTGCATTCTCTATCAATTATAATTGTAACTAGAATGAGATTTAATTTGCTTTCATTTTTTACATAAGTATACACATTGTAGAGGATGTAGATTACTTTTCTCGAATATTCAATTATATCATTTTTACCCATTTAAAAATTATTCTTAGATTTTCTTAAATTTGGAAAGGGTGTAAAGTAAAATTCAACTATATGAATGGTAGTGTTAGTGAATATTGTAGACTTTGAAAGAAATAATCATGATAATGTGAGGCAATGTGAGGCAAAGGAAAAGGAATCATAAGTCATATATGAATGGTAGTGTTAGTGAATATTGTAGACTCTGAAAAATAAAATTTAAATATCAGAAATAATCAATGATAATGTGAGGCAATGTGAGGCAAAGGAAAATGAATCATAAGTCATGATAATGTCACTTATATATGCAATAATGGTGAAAAAAAATAAAATTGTGCACTATGACATTCAACTCTATTTAAACATGTAGAAAGAGAGAGAAATTCCAATGGCCTTTCCTTGCATTATACGTTGAGAAGAAATCGGTTATACAGGTAATAGTATACCATCTCATCTTACAACAGTGGCAATATTGTGGTTATTATGATCACATAAAATTTAAGACTCGTGTCTTCTAAAGTTGGAAGAACGAATTAATAAATCTACATGCATGAAGACTAAAGAAAAAGTTTACTAATATGTTTTGATTTGTTAATTAATGCTTTGAATTGTCAAGTTCTTCATATTGTTATGATTTTGTTAGGTTGAATTCATGGTGGCAAAAAAATATTTTCATACCTAACTCAACTTGATCTTACATCTAATAGGACAACATGTCAATCGTTTCAATTGTTCCTTGTAGACTCTATTAGAGAATTAATTTTTATCAACAACTTCCATCTTGAGGAAAGCTCCTAGAATAATTATTTTCAATAAATTTAACTAATTGTAGACTCTGCTTTTGACCCAAATGCTAATATCTAATGAAATTTCTTGTCAATAAACAAACTTAATTAAATTTTAAAAACATAAACAAATCTTTATAGATCTCACCACACTTTGTAAAATTCTTTAATGAAAAACTCGAATTATATGAAAGAACTACTACAGAAAATTATGGCTGGCATGATTCATTTCATTTAAGATTTTGATGAAGTTCAAAGAATTAAAGAAAATATATCTTACTTAAATTTTATTCAATTCAGCAATCTTTTTAATATTAGAAAAATAATTACAAATTATTATAAATTTTAAATCACTTAGAATTTTATTGAGAATTACTTCTAAAGAATTTCCAACATTTAAATCTTTAAAATCAATGCACAAATTTTAAATATTATCGATTCAACAAGTAAATGACTTAATATTTGGCTCACTCATGTAAAGTTGGATGCATGCATAAGGCTGTAGCTATTCTGGTTTCAAAACGGACCTTTCGTACAACGTGTTAGTCAATCACAGCCATTTATTGCAAAATCGACGGTGTAAAACGTGCGACTAACACGTGTGTTAGTCAATCCGTACTGTCATTTTTTAACCAGAATAGACGCGTCTCATGCATAAGGCTGCGGCTATTCTGGCTCCAAAATAGACCTTTCGTACAATGTGATAGTGACATGCACACGTTAAATAGAGCAGATGTGCCATATTTCTGTCCTCTAGAATTATGAGATGTAACATATGTTGTACTCTACAGCAAGTCATTCTCATCCTCATTCGTTATTTGAATCCCATAGGAAATTACCATAAGATCCACGAACATGGCTATATTGTCAATTATGAAATTTATTTTCTGGTTTTGGTGCTCAAAGAAAGTAACCAGAGTGAAAAATAGACAATGGGAATGAGGGACAGAGGAATCACTTTTAACATAGAAGAAAACTACCTAAAACTTGTTTGGATTATATTAATTTTTTCAGGATTTGGTGTTCAAAGAACATACTGAACAACAAAACAACAGGATGTTCTGAGAGTGGTATTTATATCACATTAACGTAAAAATTGCAAGTGAAAACCTATTATAGCAAATCTACATCTGCATCAAAGATTTTCAAATTGCCTCCTTTAAACTATTTCTACATACCAAATGGAGGAAACTCGGTTCCGGATGTACGAGGAAATAGCTCTGCATATAATGAGTAAAACACCTACCCCGAAAGAAACTGTTGCTAACAAAGTGATATTTTAGAATTTCGAATGAAAACAAAAAATGGCATCTATCAGGAAAAATTCATCTAATGAAACCCATAAATTTAGAGCATAATAAAAGAAAAAGACCATTACAGCTGTGATCCCAAAGAGAAAAATACTTGATGTACAAGTAAGAGAATAGAAACAAAATCATGAAAATTTAATGAAGCAACGTTATAATCAAAATCCAGAAACAAACCTGATACAGTGAAGATGACCCCTAAAAGACTCTAACGTCTCTCCTTTCAAAGGAACTCCTCTTATTACAGAAAGCTTCTCCTTGCTAATTGGTTTAGAAGATTGATCTTTACATCTCTCATCGGTTATATACTGCAATAACATCCGATTACAACCAAGAAAAGCATGTGACAGACATCCATTACATTCTTCTCACTTTTGTATTGTTCATTAACATGTAACAGCTTGTAGAATGCCTGTCAAATAAAATTGGTCATGTATTAAGTGACACAGGTTTTTTCATTAGTATGTGACTATGGAACGCCTCCGGCATAAACAATATATTGTAAACATAAAGTTCAATTAGGATATCATTAATATATCCTGGTTTCAATTTGACAATAAAAATAAGTCCAAGGTAAAACAAGTTGGATCGTTGGATTGAGTCGTGGGGATATCCTGATGTACTAAAAAAAAATAGATATCATTAATATATTTAAGCACATGAATATTTTAAGTGTGTTTACTTGTTCTCATTTAAAAGTTTGTAAAACGAGATCTTATTTTAAATATTTAAATAAATGTTTGTAAAGTAAAATGATTTTTGTTAAGTTTAATTTAAGATAATTGATCAGAAGTATATGTATAACTGATTAATTTACATTAAGGGGAATCGTAGGTTGTCTCGTTGTGGGGGGTTGTTGTGAGATGATTTTGGCAAACTTATTTCGGTAGTTGCACTCCCTTTGGAAATCAAGTCAACCCACGTGGTTGAAGCCTCAGCTACTCTTCATGCCATGAAGCTCCCACATGATCTTGGCTTCCAGAAGGTTTGGATTGATTGTGAATGACTTGATGTAATTAATACATCGATTGTTTAAATGACTCTTATATCCCGAGTTGGACCATTGAAGAGCTTTGATCAAGGATGCCTTAAACCTCATCAAGGCTTTTGATAATGTAATTATATCTCATATCCTTACAGAAGGCAATTCCCTTGCGGATGCTTTTGCAAATATTGGTGTGTTGTGACATGAAGGTTTCTATTGGAATGGGACTGACCCTCTTCCTCCTAACATCGAGGACGTAATTAAACTTGAAATTATTCATGAGAGTTAACCTCTTGGTATGCGAGGGTGTTTATGTTTCTCACACTTTCTTTTATTGATTTTCTAAGATATTTTAATAATGACAGTTGGGTAATTTTCATTCTTGGTGCTTATCAATTTATCATTTCTACATGGATTGTGGGTAATTTTTACTCTCGGTTTCCCTACTTTCAAAGTGTCGAGTATTTTACATAATGGTTTTGGGGGCTTTCTTTGTAACTGTGTCATTGAGGGGTTAGTTGTGGGGTAGACAATTCTCTAATAATTGGTTTGTGGGCTCCATCATGGGTGGCAAGAGGCATCAACAAGAATCCATTTTCTTTGATGACATTTGTTGAAATAAGAAAATTTGGAGAATTTTGACTAAAGGTGGGGTTACACCTATTTGAAGTGTCTTCGAGGCTATGATGCCAAGGTGACTAAGCTCTTTTGCAAAGGGTGGAAGGACAACAAATTTTGCATAAGAAACAAATTTTTGGAGGTCACATAGGAACTAATTGTAGAGGTCATTGGTTTTCTAATGGATGGAAAACAAAAAATTAGGGATTGAAAATCCCCGAGTTTATGGTGAATACTTTTCTCAAATGCAAGGAATGAATTCTTAAAAAATGAGGTCAAAGGATCTACTAGCCATCCTAGAAGGTCTTGTACAAAACGTGACACAATACCCGTAACTCAATGGTTAAGACACAACAAAAGATTAAATATCACACTATCTTAGCCTAGAAGATTTCTCCCTTAAGGAAGGTGTTGCACCCTTATATTCAAGAGTTAGTGAGATATGAATTTGTGTGTTCAAATGGATTCATTAGTGAGGAGTTCATATTGATAAGAACAAGTAGTGTTACAGAGAGGCAAGGCTAGGGTAGTGAAGGTTGGATCATGATACAAACTAACCACTAAATAATGAATGGAGTTTCTAATAAATAATGGCTAAAAATGGATAGACAAAATACTATAGCTAAATATTCTCTATGTAGTTCTATAATTTCTTGCAACTACCAATAATTTTTATACTAGTAAATACACCTTGATGATCCTTGATTCCTTGAGGTTATACCAATATTGCACTTATTATTGTTCTAGATGCATCAAAATGAATTTGAAATCGTTGTGTCCAATACAAAAGGGCTAGGATTGGAGCCTTGACATCTTATTTTTAGGTATATTGAATGATTTATGATATTGAAGTATTTATTCAAGCTACTTCTTGTTCTTTTTATTTACTAATTCCTTAATGGGTCCTAAGATATCAACATAGTTTCTAATACAATTTTTCTATAACTGATATAAATAAAATCTTTATTTATTTTTGTTACACCTTTTTATATGGTCTATTTAGAATAATAGCTATCTTAAATGGCTCTACCATCATTCCTTATTTATAGATAATGTTTCATAGTAGGATATCAAATGAGATTGCAAAAAGGTTGTTCAATACAATTATAAATCTATAGAATCTCTCAAAGATCAAATTAGTTCATGGTTATGGTCTTTAAGCATTCCATATATTGTCCAATTATTAATATACACTTCTATAAAATAATGTTTGAGATCTCTAAATTTATTTACCATTGTTTCTTGAATATTTTCTATGCATTTTTAAGTTTGAATAACATAACTATGTACATACATGTTCCATATTATATGATAAATATAGTTTTAGATTGATCTTCTTCACATATATCTATTTTATGGAAATTGACAAAATCATATGGAAAAGAATAAAATTATCTTCTAGTAATATTTTAAAACTTTTCCTTCATAAATGATAATTTGTTTAGGTGTCATGTTCATACACCTTGTTTAATTCTCCAAAATCTACATGTATCCTTATATTCCTTATTTTCTTATTTTGTACTATCATAGAGCTTATCCTATTTGAATTTTCTACTAGTTTATTATTGGAATTTTCTACTAGTTTATTATACCAATGGACAATATTATATCCATCTCAATTTTCACCTTTACTTTTAAACTTGGACCTAACCAATAAGATGTTATTTATATGAATTTGTATTCTTCTTATGTTGGACATTCATTACTATTTTTTGAAATTCATTAGACAGATATCCTCATATTCTTTGTCATGTCTAATAATTAGTGATCTTGTCATGTCTAATAACTAGTGATCTTATCCATCTTAGACTCACAATGTTGAGCAATGTTCTTTTCTTCAAATTTTAAGATTGATATTAATACTTAGTTCTATCTTTAGGATTTTTTATTATTCTTATCTCGTCCTCTCATTAGAAAAATAACATTAACCCTAATTTCTTTGTATATATCAGTACACGGTAATTGGCGAGAGGAAGAAATTTGAAAAAAAATATATATATATGACAAAAGAAGTTTGTACATATCCACAAGAAACAATCCGGCGAGGACTTCATAATCGACTTGCATCTTAATATATGAAGAATGACCGAGAGAACAATGCATAAATGCCATGGTCTTTGTGAGGTCCGAGAGCACGAACAAAATGTCTAATGGGCTACGTCACGAACGAAGAGGATAAAGTATATGCGACCTTATATACTCAGTCCCTCCAATTTTCTCAAAAACCAAGAAACGCAACAAGGAGGACAACCCATTGATATCACTCATTAAAGCATATTCTATCAGAAAAAGAACTCTCTATATAAACATAATGAGGAGATGGATTTCTCCAGGCAAATGTTTTGCAAGCCTAAGATTTTGAAGAGGTATGTCTATATGTGAAGTCCACCCAATAGTTATACATCTTGTTCTATCTTATTTTCTTTGCTTTCCTTTTTGTGACAGTTTTTATTTTTCTTTGTTGTATTCAGGGAAGTGGAGTTCCCATCATGGCGAAGAAGCAGCTGGACGTGCTGACGGCTCTGGATGTGGCAAAAACACAATGGTACCATTTCACAGCTATTATAATTGCTGGAATGGGCTTTTTCACTGATGCCTACGACCTCTTCTGTATCACCACTGTAACTAAACTGCTGGGACGAATTTATTACAATGATCCCTCCCTCAATAAGCCCGGCGTCCTGCCCGCTGAAATAACGTCTGCGATCACGGGGGTGGCCTTCTGCGGAACTTTATTGGGGCAGCTGTTCTTCGGGTATATGGGCGACAAACTAGGACGAAAGAAAGTGTACGGCGCCACCCTGCTGCTCATGATTTTTTGCTCCATCGCCTCTGGCCTCTCCTTCGCCAGATCCAGTAATGGCGTGATTATCACGCTGTGTTTCTTCAGATTCTGGCTGGGCTTCGGGATTGGCGGAGATTATCCCTTGTCCGCCACCATAATGTCCGAGTATGCCAACAAGAAGACCAGAGGATCCTTCCTCGCAGCCGTCTTCGCCATGCAAGGCTTTGGCATCCTCGCCGGCGGTCTAGTATCCCTCATCGTCTCCACCGCATTTCACGACCATGCTGCCGACCTAGACCGCTATAGGACATCTCATCGAGCAGACTATATATGGAGAATTATCCTCATGTTCGGCGCCTTTCCGGCATCTCTTACGTTCTACTGGCGCATGAAGATGCCGGAAACCGCTCGCTATACGGCCCTGGTCGCCAAGAACGCAAGCAAAGCGGCGGCGGACATGTCGAGAGTTCTGAATGTCCAACTCCAAGAAAGTTCAACGAAAATGCAGTCTAACGAACCAGAATATAAGTTGTTTTCAGCCGAGTTCTTCAGACGCCACGGCCTACACCTGCTGGGCACCACCACCACCTGGTTCCTCCTGGACATCGCCTTCTACAGCCAAAACTTGTTTCAAAAGGACATGTTCACCAGCGTCGGCTGGCTCCCTAAACCCGCCAAAATGGGAGCAGTACACGAAGTACAGAAGATCGCAACGGCGCAATTGATAATTGCGATTGTGTCGATAATCCCGGGGTACTGGTTCACGGTATTCCTGATCGACCACATAGGCCGCTTTACCATTCAGCTCATCGGCTTCTTCTTCATGTCCTTCTTCATGTTCGTTCTCGCTATCTTCTACGACTTTTGGAAACATCACGGGGCTGGGTTCGTTGTCTTCTACGGGCTGGCCTTTTTCTTTGCAAATTTCGGGCCCAATAGCACCACCTTCATTGTCCCCGCCGAGCTTTTCCCGGCCAGATTTCGGTCGACCTGCCACGGCATATCGGCTGCCATGGGAAAGTTTGGGGCCATCATTGGCGCTTTTGGAGTTGGTTATCTTGCTGATCCTACTAAAATAAAAAGTGACGCTAATGGTGTCCATGCCAAACTCAAGCCTGCTCTGTATCTGCTCGCTTGTACGAATGCTCTGGGTTTCGCTTTCACGTATCTGGTGCCTGAAACAAATGGGAAATCCCTCGAAGAACTCTCTGGAGAAACCGATGGAGTTGAAGAGAAGGAGAAGGAGCTTAAGGCCATGCCCACCATCAGTGTGTAGCGATACACATCCTCTGTTTTCCGAAAAGCCAGTAGTATATCATTATCTAGTTATGGTATTAGTATGTAGTAGGAAGAACATCAACAAATAAATGAGGTAAGGTTAGAAAGGCCATGTTCTCACGGACAAGGCCGAGACTAAAGTACTGTGTGCACAATGTGTAGGCTGTTTAAGCTTTTTTTTAATAATTAGAATAAATATAATTTTATGAAGAATTTCGAAGAAGATATATATGCAGGATTTATAATAATTAATAAAATATATATATACATAAACAGCGACATACTCACTTCTTTATTGATCTATACATCTTCATTTCTTCTTTATGTGTGCGACTATTGAGGAAAGTTGAATGTGTAATTGATGTTTAGTGGGAAATACTAGATGGGGAGCCTATGATTTCTTTTGGCACTAAGATTTGTGAGAAAGGAAAACAATTATAAATGGATGGCAAGATGTATAAAAACTTTAGGATCCATGCACCCAATGGGATGTAATCTATCATTAAAACTACCAAACCGAACAAAAGATGAAATGAAACAAGGCCTAGTAGCACTCATCTTAGTTGGGTGCTTCACCATCACTTGAGCCCTTAAAGCACCTTGATTACCCTTATCATAGTAGATGTTTGGGTTCAACTCCCTTGATTTCCAACACAAATGGTCTTTGAGGTCCATGAACAAGGAAGAGGAAGAAGAACAAATCATCTCTAGAAAGAAACTTTATCTCTACAAGAAAAATATAATATTTGGAGGGAACTTTTTAAGTAAACAACAATACACTCAATATGGTTAGTTGTCTTTGTTTCATAATGCTATATGTGTTATATGATATCTCAACACATTGATTTTGGTTTTTGACCTCCAATGAGTACTTTCTCTAGTTCAATTTATGACACATGCCATTATCGACTATGTTCACCACATTCATGTTATGAAGAAATAGAAAAATAAACAATCTTTTAACATAAATAATAATATTTATGTGTTCAATGGATTATAGGAACATTTTGATCACATGATCAAGGATCAATTGATCATATAATCAGAAATGAAACATTCTTTACAAAGAATATATCGCATACATATTTATGCAGAACTCTAGTTATCTTCTTCATGCAAATCCTATTTTTAAAACACCTATTTTTTATTTCATGCATGTTTTGTTCCAACATGTTATACACTCAAAGACAATAGGTAGTCCTCTATTTATTTAATTTTATGGGGGCGGGGGGAGGTGGGGTACAAACAATCTTCATATCCATGTAGTGCTGGAATTTCACTATCATTTTTTTTTTAAGAAAAACCATTCTTGGGGATTTCATGCCTACTCAACCTTGTCCTAGTCCTTTGTTTTGTACTGGTGAGAATTTGTTTTATAGAGAGATGACTTTGGAGCCTTATAATTTTAGATTGTTTTACAAGAAAAATAAATTGGACGAAGTATGGTAGGTACTATGTATTGCTCACATGGTGATCATCGAAATAATTCAAACATTTTAATATATCTAACTCTAAGACACAAGGTAGATAAATACATAACACTTTCTCTATGATCTTGATATATCTTCAAAATTGGCATGCTTCCATGGGAGATTGATTGAAATAATTTTTAACAGTCTATAATAGTCTTTAAATAACATGATTCAAAACTTTATTGGGTTCTAACTAGTTGTTCATATAAGTGGAGTAATTTTCTAGCATGTGGTAATTTTTTTAGTAAACTCACTAAATATCCTCAAAATACAAGAAAAGATGGAAGATTTGGTCCACTAAAGAAAAAATCATCTAGGATGACTCATGATGACCCTTTTAATTCATAATGGAAATCAATAGAAAGGAATTAGATTCATAAATAACCTTTGTGCAACCTAATTTGCAATCCTTCCCAAGAGCCAACAAAATAGCTTTGGCTTCCATCAAACTATTAGAGCCAATGTGCACAGCATAAAAGTATTAAATGGACAACAAAAGGCCCATTACTATTGATTTTTACATATAAGAGGGATAACACCACTTACCACTCCTATTCACCTTCTTGGAAGAGCGAGATTTATAGCTAAGAAAACAAATAAAGATTTGAAAGCACTAGATAGATTGAAAGAAGACTTGGAAGAATATAAGACCCCCCAAAAGAACATTTAATAGCAACATTTTCTTTGAGCATATCAATAACCTTCATCCAACCTTTTCAAAAAGACATTAGTGACTCTAAAATATTATGAATCATAAATAATTAATCTACTAAAAAATAAAAATAGTAATAATATCCCCAACAACTAGAAGGAAAGAATATGATGATAAAGGGTGACCAAAACTCATCCAAAATTCAATTAAATATGAAACATGAATAATAGGTCAATTCCATCATTAACATGAATACCTTAAATTACTTAAAGGGAAGATATACTTAAAGAAAAATGAACAACATTTTTTTCATTATTGCTAGAAAGATAAATGTCAAAGACCTAAAAAACATCCTTTTAATGTTATTTGAATTTTTAAATAGTATGTGGTTTTTTATGCATCAAGTGTTTCTTTTATAATTATCTATGCATTCTTAAACTATAATAGATTAACATTAGGAAAATATATTTTCTTTTATAGTACTATTAACTTGAAGTGTTTGTTATTGGTTAAAGAAATTGAAATCTTGTTGATCATTTTATGCCACATGTTGAATCCATTCCATGAGCATAGTTCATAATTTTTATTAGTCATTCTTTGGTTTATGTTATATTGATATAAGATAAGATTAATGGAGCAAAGTCGATGAGAATTGTTGTTCAAGTGAATGTAATCAATATCATTACCTAACATTAATCAATGATATACTAATATGGATAAACATAACCTATGACTTTGTTACAACTTCCATAGAATAATTTAACAAAGTTCTACACACTTCAATTATTATAAGGATATTTGAATATGCATTATTTTCATCCAAATACTGTTTAAAAAAAGCATACATTTTCTTCATCAAACAAGTGGTCAGATAAACAAATTCATTTTGAGACACAGCCACAATGTGCATGACAAGAGGTCTTAATCTAAAACTTTAATATATATGTATAAACATGCAATATTAATTAGGATTGATACATGCAACAATTTTTTTAAAATTAAACTAGGAAAAGACATGATGACCTTTACAAAAATTGCATCAACAAAAAAGCCTTGGACTAAATGAAACCAAAATTTTCTAAAATAAATACTCGGCATCATAAATGATTCTTCTAATAAAAAGGAGCCATTTATATAAATATAAAAAATTAAAGCATTTATCATGTAAGTAAAAAAAAGGGGGGTCCCTATCTTAATATAACTAATACATGCGTAAAAGAAAAAATATTTTTATTTTGAAGTTGGATTTACTTATAAGATATAAAAAATTATAATACAAAAGGTTATATAAATTTAAAAAAATGCATAATATGATGTGGTCTAGTCTAGAACTATTCTATTGTAAGAAACATGAAGATGTCAAGTGTATTCTATATATGTAGTCTTAATTCTATGTTCTAGTGTCAAATTTAAATCTTCTCTTGCCAATGCTCTTGGATCTAGATGATTAATTTTCCAAGTGAATTTACTAGTTTATACATCATGCATTATTATATCTCACAACATTCTTAGACAAAGTTCTAGAGTTATTATGAACCCAATATTAGCAATATTTAAATTAATGAATGCATGGTATCATTTTGCAAGTTTCATAGGCTTGTACAATAAAAGACAAACTAATTTATTAACATATTACAACAATGTCCTTTTGAATCTAAGTAATTGATTTTGTAATTAAATTAGCTATTTATGCATTACTCACTAATGCATCACATACATATCCAAGATACAATAATAATACTACTATTAACCCATATTGCTAGTGTTTGAGCCAATTATTGAGTTGCATTGTTCTATGAGTTTTATAAGGCACATAATACAATAGACAAAACTATTTTTCAAATTCATTGTCCTACATCATGTATTGTTAAATTGGACAAGAGTCCGGAATGACATATATACTATTAATGAGCCCAATATTATTCATGGCTAAATTTATGAACGTGTTACATCAAAGTAATAAAGCACAAGCTCTATAACTTCAACAAAATCATATAGAACATAAACAAAATATAATGTAATACACAGTTTATTTTTTAAATAAATAGCAATGATAATGTACTATACAATCTTTGTGAAAAATAATTAATCTATCACAATAATTAAATACAATTGCTAAAAAGTGAGGATCTTAGATGGCAAATTCATAAAAATAGGATAAACTAAATGTAATTAAGCACAAACACTACGACTTAAGAAAAAGTATATAAGACATTGAGAATCTATAAAACATAAATCTTTTTAAAAATATTATTAAATGTTAAATACTTTCTAATAAAAATAGAATGCATATATTAAAACAAACCATTTATAATTACAAGTACATAAAGACATCACTAACATTCAATAAAATAATATGTACAATTTACTAATTCAAAATTGAAAAATATTCATACAACATAACCATTACAACATATTATTATCAACTAAATGATATTTTTAATATTAATAATTATATCAAAAGACGTATTAATACTCACATAATGGATTGATAGAGATTAAAAATCCCTTTTGATTAAAATTGACACCCACAATATTGTATCACACCTGCCATAATTACAATTAGTTGTACTATTACTTAAATAAAAAATAATTTAAATAACTGTAAATAACCTAAATTAAAATAAATGCATGAAAAACCAAAAAAAATATTTTATCTATTTTCTCCTCTCAACTACCACTCATTCTGAGTTTAACTATTAATCAATTCTATTTATCTCCACCATACTAATCGTTAACTTTGTCAAAATAATATTATAATAATAATATAAAGATATGATAATATAATAATAATAATAATTAGTCTTAATAGATTTTTTATGTTTAATAGAAATATTAAAATATAGTAATATTTTAATAATAATATAATATTGATTACGATATCATAATATAATAACAAATTAATATTAATTATAATATAATAATATAATTATTTTGTAAGTGGAATAATAAACAAATATGATATCTTTCGACATACTTCACATATATTTCTCTAGAGATAGGTATACTAGTAATGTATTATTAATTAAATAATAATTAAATATATCATAATATATATAATTTAAATATTTATGCCCAAGGCATACCCGGTATGAAGTTTTCAACTTACTTATGGAAATCAATGGTTCAAAATCGACTAGAAGGATGCAAGACAGTTGAATTGATCTCAATTGTGTGTTTACATTAATATTAATTTTTTTTTTTAAAGTGATAAAATCTAAAAATACATATTTTAATATGATTGATTAGAAAAAAAAATGTGTACAAAAGAAAAATCTACTATTTTTTGTTTTTAATAATAATTTTTAATGGTATCCTCTTTTATTTGGATATTCCATTTTCTTTTTTAACTTTGACAAGTGGAATAGACAAAATTATTTAAAAAAAAAAGAATTAGCTACTTTTTCTACTATTTTAAATTATTAATTTTTCATTAAGTGAAAATCTTACTTTAATTATTTATGGTTTTTAATGAAATTTCAAATAATAATTCTAAATTATTAGAATTCATTTAATTTATACTTATTTGTCTTATTAAAATTTTAGTTATTGTAGAATACTTATTTTTTGAATTAGAAATATATCTTTTATTTCTATCTTTTTTTATAAGAATATATTTTAAATTAATCTTCTTTTTTTAAGATATTATATCTTTTTTTTTTATTTAATTATTCTAATCATCATCTTCTTTTAAGGTTTAATTTACATTAAGTTAAAATTTCATTTTAATTATTTTTGTCTTATGAAGTTACAAATAATAATTTTAAAAGATAATAGAATCAATTTAATTAATACATTTGTCTTATTAATTTTTAATTTATTGTAGAGTAATTATCATTAAATTTTTAATTTTATATCTCTCTCTTCTTATTCTCTCTCTCTCTAACTCATAAACACACACTCCTTGTTTCTCCCTCCCTCTCTCTATCTCTACCTCTCTCCCTATCCCTCTTCATTTCTTTATATTTCCCTCTATCTATATCTCTTCCTCTCTCTCTATTTCTTCATATCTCTCCCTCCCTCGTTCCCTTTGTATCCCACTATTTATCTTTTTATCACTACCTCTCTCTCCCTTTCTCTTCTTGTATATATTTATCTCTCACTCTTCTTCCAATATATGTCTATCTCTTCCTCTATCTCCCCATATTTCGCTCCCTCTCCCTTCATATCTATTTGTCTATTATAGTTCTCTCTCTATATCTATATATCAATCTTTGTATCTCTCTCCATCTCTCCATCTCTCCCTCTCTCTATGTCTCCTTATATCTCTATATCTCTATCACTCTATCTCACCATCTATATATCTCTTTATCGCTCCATATTCCTCTATAGACCTCTCTATCCCCCTATCTTTATATCTTTTTCTTGAACTCTACATCTATTTATCTCTATCTATTTTATCCTCTTCCTCTCTCACTCTATCTTCCTTTCTACCGAGCTATCTTTCTCTCCCCACTCTATCTATATACACGTCTCTCTCTCTCTCTCTCTCTCTCTCTAGAGCTTCCACATATCTAATCCTATCTCTTCTCTATCTTTTTTCCCCCATATCTCTCTCATTTTCTTCATATTCATATTCATCTCATCTCCTCCATCTCTATCTATAATCTCTTTAGCTCTCTCTCTTTCTCTTTTGCTTCCCTCCCTCTACCTCCCTCTACCTGTCACCTAATTGCAAACATAATATGAGTCTGTTGGTTATGGAACTTGATTATCTTCTTAATTGAAAAGTTTTGTTTCTGTTATAATTGGAACCTTGTAAGAGGATGTCAAGTAGATTTGAAACCATCACTTCTGCATTGAGACATTTATTGTACAAGAAAAATTAATTTCTAAATTTGACCTATCAATTGATCTCATGTACTACACAAATTTATGCAACAAATTGACCAAATTTTGCCCTAATTGGCCTTTCACATCTCTTCGGCATACCCATTGCACACTAAAGTGCGATTGCTAGTTTTAATTTTATTGTTGATAATTCCCTTAAACGGTAGAGGATTAACAAGTTTTCACTATCATGCACAATCCACGAATCTACACAAATTCTCGTCGTGACAAAAGCACGGCCATATTAACATGAACCCAATTTCTTTGGATGCCAATACGGAGTAAATGGTGGGAGAAAGTTATATAAAAAACAGAAAGAAAGAAATGACAAAAGAGTCTTAATTCAGACTCTGGTATATATCCACACAAACAATCCTATTAGGACTTAGTAATTGAGATGCATCTTAACATATGAAAAATGACAGAGAGAACAATGCAATATGTAATGGTGTGTGTAAGGTCCGAGAGCACGAAGAAAGAGTCTACGTCACGAACGAAGAGGATAAAGTATATACAACCTTATATACTCAGTCCCTGTAATTCTATGCAAAACAAAGAAAAGAAACGAGGAGGACAAGCCATTGACATCAGGCAGTAAAGCATATTCTAGTAGAATAAAAGCTCACTATAAAAACATAATGAGTAGATCGATTTCTGCATGCAAATGTTTTGGAAGCCTAAGATTTGAGGGGTATCTATCTGTGCTAAAAGATAGGAGAAGACTGTTTTTCTTTTTTTTTTCCAGGGAAGTGGAGTTCCGATCATGGCAAAGAATCAGCTGGACGTGGCAAAAACAGAAGTGTACCATTTCACAGCCATTGTAATTGCAGGAATGGGATTCTTCACTGATGCCTACGATCTATTCTGCATTACAACTGTCACAAAAATTTTGGGACAAATTCATTACCCAGGTCGCCTCGAAAGGACAGCCGGCGCCTTGCCCATCAAAGTGGCGTCTGCGATCACGGCGGTGGCCTTGTGTGGAACTTTCTTGGGCCAGCTCTTCTTCGGGTATATGGTCGACAAAATGGGACGAAAGAAAGTGTACGGCGTGACAATGATGCTCATGAATGTTTGCTCCATCGCCTTTGGCCTCTCCTTCGGCGAACACAGGGTAGGCGTGATTTCTACGATGTGTTTCTTCAGATTCTGGCTGGGCTTCGGCATTGGCTGAAATTATCCCTTGTCCGCCACCATCATGTCTGAGTATGCAATCAAGAAGACGAGAGGATCATTCCTCGTAGCCATCTTCGCCATGCAGGGCTTCAGAATCCTTGCCGGCGTTCTAGTATCCCTCATCGTGTCCACTGCATTCCATAAGCATGCCCTCGACAAAGCGCGCTATACGGCGCTTGTCGCCAAGAACACAAGCAAAGCAGCGGCGGACATTTCGAGAATTCTAAATGTCCACATGCAAGAAAGCTCCGTGAAAATGCAGTCGAACGAAGCAGAATATAGGCTGTTTTCGGTCGAATTCTTCAAACGCCACGGTCTACACCTCCTATGCACCTCCACCAACTGGTTTCTCCTGGACATCCTCCTGTTTCAAAAGGACATGTTGAGGGATGTCGGCTGTACGAAGTAATAAAGATCACAAAGGCACAGTTGCAAATTGCGATTCTATCGATAATGCCGAGGTACTTTTCCTGATCGACCACATAGGCCGCTGTGTTATTCAGCTCATTGGATTCTTCTTCATGTCCTTGTTCATGTTCGTGCTCGCTATTTGGTACAAATTTTAGGATGGGCATGGGACTGGGTTCGTTGTCATCTATGGGCTCACCTTTTTGTATGGGCCAGATTTAGGTCGACGTGCCATGGTATATCGGCTGTGATGGGAAAGCTTGGGCCATGATTGGCGCTGTAAGAATTAATTTTTGCTGGGTTATAGTGTCCTTTAATCTATTATGTTCACAAGTTTAAACTTTCATGTTCGACCTTCAAATGGGTATCTTATCATACTTTGTCTTGTGACCTTGCCTAACTTGACTAAAATTAAAATTCATATGTTATAAATTTAAAAAATAATAATAATATAATTTTGAAAAATATAGATAAAGAAGTTATAATACAATTTTTGCAAGGTATAATTCTCTATCATAGTCTCATGAACTCTTTGGACAACAATTCATATCGATTTCAACACTAAACCTCTTACTTGTCTTGAAAGATCAAAGTTCACAATATATGTATTCTTCAAATTTGTCACCACCAACAAAGAAAGCTTAAAGGAAAACAATAAAGACAAAAATGCCTCCTCAAAGTGAGAAGCTAGCTTGAGATGATGGAAATTCCTTGATCCTCTAGTGTCACCAACCTCCAAATGTGAAGGCTCATAGTACAAATCCATTATTAGGACCAAAAAAAGAATCGTCAATGAAAAATTCATCATTTGGTGAATCTTCATCGTCAATGTAGACTAAATTAACTTCATTTGGTTGATATTTGAGGTTTTCTTTACGGAGATTACTGGATTGAATCCTATAAGAACAAATTGTCTGACACTTTTTCTTACAATAAAAAGATGCATTTTCTCTTCTTTTTTTTGTACCCGACCTTTTAGTATCACTTCATGAATATAGCACATTCTCCTATTGAGAATCATCTTTTGTATCTTCTTTTGTTCTCTTTTTTTCTACTAAAAGGGCTGAAATTATATCTTCTAAGGTTTACAAAGTTATTTAATTGAGTTAAAAATTTAACATTATTTTATTTTGAAGGAAAATTGTTTAACAAAATAGCATTAGCATCACCATCATCTACCAGAGCCTTAACTTATGCTAGTTGCCTAATTAGAGACTTCACATTACTTGTGTGATTAGACACTATGATCCCATCTTCCATCTTGGACCTAAACAATTGATGTTTTTCAAGAAAACTTTACATTAGATTATTTTTCTCCAAAAAAAAATGAAGATTATCCCAATTTTCTGTAGATAATTTATCTAAATCTATATAATGTAGTTCAAAGTCAAAAAGAGAGAAACCAACAATAACCTTGCCTTTATCATCTCTACAATTCAAATCCAATAATCTCAAAGGAAAATAAAGATATAATCTAATGTTTTCAACACATATACATTATCATATATTTTGAATAACCTTTCTTCCAACAAGTTTATTCCCTCTCTTTTAAAATTTGTTCATTTGAAAGTATCAATTACCAATCAAATTACCAACAAAAAAATGATCTTATAACGAGCTAAAAAAATTTGTACTCAAAATTTTAAGGAACACTGTGAAGATGAAATTAATATAACCTTTGAAATACTTGGAATACAATCTATCCACCTCATTCAATCACTATCATTTGCATGAAAGTATTGGGACGATTGACAACATGGAACTTCAAAACGCTCTTCTCTAATTGGGATGTTCAATATCACCAATAGTTATAGAATTGCTTACAAAGTATGACAAGACAGACTAAGGCAAGGGAATCAATAATATACCAACTTAATGAATTTAAAATCAATATAAACATAGACAATATTAGCAACTAAATATTTTCTTTCTAATTGACATTCCAACTCATTGATGCCCTCAACAAAGAACTCTTTGGTGGCCACTCAAGGAATTTTGGCCAAGTCTCAAATAGAAACTTAATCTCATTCTACTTTTGTGATTTCATCCAGTTTACGAAATGATGTAGATAAATCTTAGAACCTACAAAATTAGTAATCACATCCTTTGTTATACAAAGTAAATTATCAAAATAGAACAAAGAATAGAAAATAAAATAGAGTCCATACTCATGGAAATCACCATTCTGATTTCATTATTCTTCAAATGAAAAATTATATCTCCAAAAAGTGAATCCTATGATTCCTACAATCCCTTTTATTAACAACTACCACTAAGATTGCCTCCTTAACAAAAATATCATTTCCTAAATTGATTCTTACAAGCATACTAAACAAGAGCAATTCAAACAAAAATAAATCATATCCAAAATTAACTCCTCTAAAGACTCGAAAATCAATACCATTTTAGGAAATAAAAGTGGAAGAACTGAAAAATTAAATAACAGTTAGCCCCCTGATAATTAGTAGGCTGTTTGCATCATTCTCCCCTTCTTTTAACATTTTGAACCTCCTGGTTTGAAGTCCCTTTACATGAAAACAACTCAACAATTTAAACACAAAAAATCTCAACAACCTAACTATTACATTTTTGGCAATGCAGGATTGCCTTTTGTCCCAAGACGCTACTTCATCAAACATTCATAAAAGAGTTTGGAATAGATGATAGAATCATCCTTCTAGCTCAAAAAACCAAGCCACAACATTCCCTTCCACCAAATTAAATATCTCTTCAAATCATCACATTTTTTCCTTTTTTCACTTCCAACTACCTATTGGAATAGAGATCCTCCTCCTTTGCACATTTCTCTTCTTCCTCTTTTCCCAACTCCTTGAAGGCTTAGGAGTTCTTCTCCATTGAAAATCATCATTTATTTTTTACACCATCTATATTACCTACACATAAATCGTTTAAGATACAAATAAAAAGTAAATAAAAATCCTCCAAAAGTGCTTTCTCCTCTTCTACATTATGCCATTTAGGCATGTTGTCCTTTTAATATTCTGTGTGGTGGCCTTAATTTCTTAGCTCAATGTGATGTTTCTCACAAAAATACATTTGAACATTGTCTCTTATACCATAATTGTTCATATCTTTACTCTCTCCTTCAATTAGCCTTGTTCTCTCCTTAGGGAATTCATGATATTCTGCTCCTTTTTCATAACTAATAGGATCCTCTAAACATTCTTCAAGATATTTTTGACAAGTTGTGCTCTCTAAAAATATTATCTATCTTCATCATATATGGGCTCCTAATGATCTCCATCTCTGTTGTAGCTTCCTCTTCACCATGGATTGCTTCCATTGCTACAACAATTTGGGCCTCCTCTTGTTATAGGCTGCATTGTTTCAACTCTTCTCTTTCTACATCGTAATATTGAATGAATTCCCCTTCTTTAGGGTAACACATTTAAATAGCTCCATCCCACTCATCCTCTTTATTATCATCACATTCATCTATCTCTAGTTTGTGTTCAACTCTTGGAATATACCTCATTCAAAGGTCTTTAAAACATTAATATTTCTACAAAATATTCAAGGGATTCGATCTTTCTTTGTTCCTAATAGTTGCACTCCTTGACTAATTCTTGAAGTTCAATGATTTTCCTCTCTAAGAATGGCACTTGCCCACAATGTGGATATTTATTTTCACCATTCTTGTCACCTTCTTACAAATCTTCAGTGTCTTTAATGTAGACTTATTTCTCTTCATCTTCTTATTGGTGCACGCCTCTTAATCTTTCACCATGCACCATAAATCCTCTAACTCAAGCATCAATTGTTGCAATTCCTCTTGCTTGTCTTCGTTTTTCTTTTGTCTCTACCTACTATTTCTTCCAAATTGATTATTCTCTTTTTCACGTCATAATATAACTTCATATTTGCTTGTACAATCAACATACTAAATAAAAAGTTGCAACTCCAAACTATTGAATCTCTTTCATCATTCATCAACACGTCATACTATGGTGAGCTACATGCCTCTTATGGCTCAATAGCAGTCTTAACCCTGATAATTGATAGCAATATGATAATAATATTCTTTACTAAAAAGTTGTGGTCAACTGTAGGAACTACATGTTGTTCTTAATATAAGCAATATCTTCCATTGTATGATAAATCTTCTATCCTCAACCATCAAATACTTTCAATGTAGCCATAGGTTTGACTTGGAATTAGACAACAATTCTACATAGAGAAGCAAAGTAATAGTGAACACACTCGAAACTAGCTTTTGACAACTGTAGAGATCCCACTGTAAAAACAAATATTTGAAGAAATAAGAGACTACAAGCAATATTTTGGTCAAAATGACACTTTGTCTTTGTAGAAGAAAATATTTATCACAGAGAAACACTAAATAGAATTCCTCTTTCCAATCACCAATCATAATTCATCATTGCCTCTTCTTGCTAATCACACAAAGAGACTCAAGGTATGCTCAAAATATCTACAACAATAGGAATGTGGCAAAATATTGACATCATGCATCCAACCATGGCCATTCCAAGTTTCCCTTTTTTTTTCTCTACCATTCTTCTCACAAAGTCTCCATCTCCAATATCTTAAAATGATTCAATACCAAACTGATGCAAATGAATCTCTACACCTCAAGATTAGTAATCAAATCCTCTGTAATATAGAGGAAATTATCAAAATAGAACAAATAATAGCGAAGAAAATGGACTCCATACTCCTAGAAACCACCACTTTGATTTCATTATTCTACAAACTGAAAATTATATCTCAAGAAAGTGAATCCTATGGTTTTTACATGCCTTTTTTATTCAACAACTAGCTGTAAGACTGCCTCCTTAACAGAAAAATCAATTCCTAAATTAATTCTTACGAGCATGATAAACAACAACAGTTCAAACATAAATAAGTCAAATCCAAAATTAACTCCTTTGAAGGCTCAGAAATCAACAGTAGTTTAAGAAATGAAAGTGGAAGAACTGAAAAATCAATTGACACTTAGCCACTTAATTATTAGGGGCTCGTTTGAATCATAAAAGCAACACAACCACTACAAAGAAGTTTTAACAAAACCTCTACGTACAATATCCATTGCTCATTGATTTCATAAGACCATATTTATTTAACGCATTTTGACAAATAGTTCAGGCACTCCAACCATGCTCCAACAACTAACATAATTGTTTACCAAGTGTAGATAAAGTTAAAATATCTTTGAAAATCCCATTCCATTATGCTTTGATAGATCACATAGAATTCAAAATCTTTCCACTAGCCACTACTTTCCACATGTCACAGACATTTACACTTGCCTAAATAGTCGATCCATGGTTAAAGTCCTTGCAATCTTATATTCTTCAATTAGAGCACAAGATTGAACAATGAAACTCTAAAAAAACATCCAATACTGTTGGAAAAATCTGTAATAAATAGACAGGAACCTTAAAAAGATTGCATGCCTTGTCTATGCTTGAGAAATGTGCACTACCTCTACCACTCCTTCAGTCAGACAACAAAAGGAGATCGCCTCTCTTTTAATGAATATTTCAATGCTTTTATCCCCATCATGTGTGTAGTATTTATCACGCATAGTTTTCATGACAATTTACATCACTCTAACATCCCTGCTCTAAACACAAGCACAAAAATTATTCTCTGATACCAAATTGAGAGAGAAATATACTTGATTTATTCATTGATGTCAAGTGAATAGGATGAACAAGTTTATATAAAAGAAAAATGCAGTTGCAAACTGTTAAAAATTTTGTAACTACATTACTATATCAATGTGATATGCTAACAAAACTCCTAGATTTTCTTAGTTTTGACAACAAGATACAAAAATTAACAAAGTTTCTACATGGATGCCCCTATATCATAAATAAGGTGGAATTACAAAGGGTGTCCTTTCATAGAAGTAGCTCCAACAAATAGGTTGTTTAATATCTTTTTCATAATTTAATTATAAAATATTTAAGAATAAATATAATTTAGTTGTTCATGGTATATTGTGATGGTTAAACATGATATTGTTGTTGTAGTCACTAAAGTTAAAATCCTCACTGGACTGTTGTGATCATATGTATTGTATCACCCAATCTATTGTGCTCATAGAATAGAACCTCTACATTGATATTGCTGGTGTTCGAAGTGACTTAATGGTCTAAACGCTCATTGGTTCAACATACTATTAGACTTTATGTCGTTTGTGACCTAACCTTACTCGAATTAAACTAAAAATTTTGTATAACAAAAACACTAATAGACCAGCTTAGACATTCCACATCAAATGCTCCAAAAGTTCAATAGATGTCTCGAGATTATTTGTGCAACTCCTTGGTGCCATTCAAAGCCACCAAAATCTTCTCACCACCACACCTTAGAACCTATACTACTTTAACACCCATGAAAAGAGATTGCTTCAACCATTTTTAACATCCTCTGGACTGCACAACATATGAATATTAGTGTCATACAATTTTCTTTGCTAGTATTCCTTACTCCCTCACGCATTTGAATCTACTTTTGTTCTTAATCATTCCCTGTGATTTAATTTGTTGTGACATGTTTTTAAACCTTATTTCTTTTCTGCTCCGCATCCTCTTGCACCGATCAGCTCCTCCTGTTTCTCTAATATTGACTACAGACCTCATACTACAAAATTGAGCCCAAGTTCTCACACGATGCCCAAGATCCCATGATGGATGTAGCAATGATGGTTGCATGTCAAGCTTCTCTAACACACCAAAACTATTCAATGAAGACAAGAGTAATAACTTGAAGCACAATAGCTTCAGAAAACTCATACGCCTCCTGCAGAAGCGTATAATCAATTTCTACGAGTCTATGCAGATCTGATATTATGAAAGGATATCTAAACAACTCGAGCGCAAATATCGCTCTGTGATATGCTTGAGCCCGTCATGAATAGATTGTAGCCGTACTTCCTTATCCTCACACATAGTAATAATGCCAAATCTACTGGCAATTCCTTCAAACGAGGCTCCTTCATATCCTATGTTGTTCCATCCATCCGATCACTATTCTTCAGAATATTAAAACACAAAACTAATCTCTATTCGAGAATATATCTCTCATGGGATCTCACAGCAAAGGGCAAATAAGGAATTATAAAAATTGCCCATTCATGGCCACTACTATAACTTTTTCTCCGATACCAGATTTGAGGAGAGTTTAGAGAAGCTCTATAATACACTTATTTTTTATATTATTTTTCAATCAAATAGACTTCACACTTATATAAGAATATATCTTCTACATTATAGAAAAATTTTAAAACAATTTTTCCAAACTCAACACATTCATAGCTCTAATATATTAACATACTTAACAAACTATAACAAACCTAATGCCGATTGTAGCCTTATATTATGCTTCTATTCAAGTTATTTGCTGTTAATTCTACTCCAGTTGTATTATAGAATTCTAGTTTTCTTTGTAGTCTCCTTAACAATTTCTGGACTGTCAATTTGATGTAATTTTTCTTTAGATTATTTTAATAATAATTAAAAAAAACTTTTACATAAAACATATTTATTTTATGCATAATTATTATATGCATCTTATGATAAAATATTCCAAACAATAAATATCCAAGATACAATGTTAACACTACTAGGAAACCACATTGTTAGTGTTTGAGTCAATTGATGATTTGCATTATTCTATGAGTTTTATAAGACTCATAATACAATAGGAAAAACTATTTTTCAAATGAATTGTAATGGCATTCTTCTAAATTCTCCTGGATCCTAATATTAATTTCTTGATTGAATTGGATACTTTCTACATCATGTATAAATAAATTTGACAATAGTCCAAGATGAAATATAGAATATTAATGGATCCTAATATTAATTTCTTGGTTGAATTGGATACTTTCTATATCATGTATTATTAAATTAGACAAGAGACCAAGATAAAATATAGACTATTAATGAACCCATTATTTTTTATGCTTAAATTTATGAATGTGTTACATTGTTTTGTGAGTTTTATAAAGCTCGCAATACAATACAAAATATTTTTTAAAAATATTGCAATTTCATTCTCACAAATACTCTCGAATCCCAATGATTCATTTTTTATTGAACCAAGCACATTATATACTACATATTATTACATTAAACAAATTTCTAAGATAATTAAGAGTTTTTTAAATCCCATATTATTAATGTTTAAAATAATTATTAAATTACATGTTTATGTAAAATTCCACATGATATACTGTAATAAACAATCTCTTTTTTAAATAAATAACAATAATATTCTACTATGCAATATTTGCTGAAAAATAATTAATCTACCTCAATAATCAAATACAATTGCTAACAAGTGATAAATTAGATAGAAAGAATATAAAAAACCAAGATAAACTAGAATTAATAAGACACAAACCCTATCACTTAAGAAAAAGCACATAAGACATAAAGAATATATAATGTAATACACAATCTATTTTTCAAATAAATAACAATGATGTTGCACTATATAGTCTTTAGTCTTTAATGAAAATTAATTCATCTATTATAATAATTAAATAGAATTGCTAAAAAGTGAAAATATTAGATGACAAATTCATAAAAAATAAGATAAACTAAAAGTAGTAAAGCAACTACTATCACTTAAGAAAAAGTCTGTAGAACATAAAAGAATATAAAAAATAAGAATTTTTGAAAAAAAAATTAAATTTATAATACTTTTTAATAAAAATAAGCATGTATTAAAAAAAAAGTGCACAGAGACATCACTATCATTACACAAAGCAATATGTAGCATAATCTATTACACTATATTGATAATCAATATGTATGCTTCAATTTATTAATTCAAGATTGAAAAATCTTCACTCAACTTAATCATCACACCATGTCATTATCAATTATATGACATATTTAGTATTAATGATTGTATATTATTAATTTAACAATGATTAAATGTGTTATAAGAATTCCTATGAATGACATAAAATTAGTTGTTATAAGAATTATAAATTACTAAATATGTTAGTTTAGATTTTTTTGTATGGAGGATACATTTCAATGATGACCAAAATATTTTTCCCCCCTTAAAAATCATAGCATGGGTCATCTTAAAATCAAGAACTCATTAGTAGTATATCGAACTTTTTTTCTATGAAATATAATTCAATAGGTGGGGAAAGTGGAAAATGAAACAAGCACAAATACATTGTAAACAATAGCCAACTCTTGCAATATGATTGGTATCTTGTAGATATCATATAAGTTTTCCATAACTATTTTGTTACAAAGAGTACAATGTTTGATATAATATTCACAAGTATACTATGCTTGTTTGCGAACACAAAAAGGGCCCAACATTCATCATTTGCCTCCTCCTTTTCGACACAACAAAAAAGACAAGCATTGTCATCATGTGAGTAATCTTTCTTAATATCACAAAATAGCAAGTTCCACTAATCTAGGTGAAGTTGTTGAGCCATATGTCACTCAAGATGGCTTGGTATTTAGCTTTTAGACCAGAGTCAATCTCCACTTTATAATATTGAGCATAATTAAATTCACGAAGGAACTCATATTATGGCTCTAGCACCTTACATGTTGCATGGTGTTTTCATACAATTTCATCCACCATCAAGAATTCATAATCTCATACATCATTACAATCTTGAATCAGTTGGCTTCTTTAATAGTCTCATGGTAGTTTGTCAAAATGTTGTTAAAGAAGGTTTCAACATTGTTTTCATAAAATCCTAACCAATTCACAATTGTTGAGTTATTTGTTGACATAGTTGCATCGTTTGTTTCTAGCTAGGTCACACTATTCTCCGAGGGACTACTTGGGATGGTAATGACCTCATAAGGTGTTCTTGCGTTGCCATAACCTGAAAGTATAATTCAACAAAGAACAAGCTAAATATCTTGCCAATACTAATAATGCTACTATTGTTGATAGCTCTACATAATAAACAAGATAAACACTAATAATAAACTTAATATATTTAAACCTTCACAATATCATATTATATTTAGATTATAATAGTGTTTAATGCCTATACATGCATACATACATACATACATACATACATAATATTATTTCATACATTATATTATCATATTAACAATATCACAATAAATTAAGCTATTCAAATATATTAGAGTATTATTATATAAATCTAATTTTTAAATATATTTTTTATATTCCATGTGAACACTCAAAAAACAAAATTTACATTAGAATTATAGTTTATTAATATTTTTATATTATATTCTATTTATATTATTTCACATTAATATTATCATATGATCCCTAATGGTAAGAATACACTAATGATGAACCTACCTATAATTGGAAGCATAATTCATATAAAATAATAAAGAATACCATATGATTTGTATCTTTTTCTTTTTCTTTTTCTTTTTCGACAATGAAGGATTTCAATTCAACAAATATTTTAAAAATTGTAAATAACTTTTTGACATATATTTTTTATGTCTACATATTTTTAGATAAAATAAAAACTAATTATTTAGTCCACAAACGATGTTTTTTTTTCAATTTATATTCAATTTTTTTACCTACATATTAGTATAAATATTTTTTTTTATAAATTCCATATTTATTTGTATTTTATATGGATATGTTTTTTAGTACATTTAGATTGATTACTTTTAAAATATTTAAGATATAATAATTAAAATATATTTAATTTGAATTGGCTACAATTTGTTAATTCTACATAAAAACATTTAAAAATAATAATAATAACAAAATTGTATATATATAATTAAGTTTCTAAATAATTAATTAAAGTATTCATAGACATAACAAAAGTTATATTATTTCAAACCAATTATACAAAATTATTTGATGATAAGCCGTTCTAACATTTCATACATATAATAATAACTACTACTCTCAATATAATTATGTTTAAGTAAATGCATATTTCATTATTAATAATTGTTTTATATACTTTTTAAATTTTTTTTAAAAAAATGCATTTTTCATTATAGATAATTCTTTTATATACTTTTTAAAAAATAAATTATTAATATCTAATATTTATAACTAATTTTTTTTTAATCTTTTTATTTGTTAAATTTTATACAACTCTTAAAACACACATATGTATTAATCCTACCATGAAAATGACATATTTGGATAATTTTGACCTTCAATATAAATGGTTAAAATTTAAAGGCAAAAACAAATACATAAGACTTTTTAGTGTAAGCCCTAACCCTTTGGTTTTCTTAACTCTAAATTCTTGTTGTACTTAATTTTAAAATAAAAATATATATTTATAAGTAATTAATAATAATATCAAGATAATAAATAATAATAATAATAAATTTAAAAAAAATTAATAATATAAACTAAGATTTAAAGAATGCAAAACTAATATAATAAGAAAAAAAATTAATATAATAGGTAGAAGTTTCTTATTTTAGGCGTGGTAATGAATTTAGGAATGTTTTCAATTATGATAATTGACTTAGCAATGTTTTTAATGGAAATGTGTTTGTAAATCAAAATGTCAATTGCTATTTTGAAGAAAATATTTAAAGCTACAATTAAAAATGCAACTTTCTACTTTCAAAGAGTTGTTTCCTTAAATGAACATAAATAGGGTTTTACATGAACAAAATAAATTTTGATCGCCAACAATATTTGACTCTTGGAATTTGACGTTAGAAAATATTTCAAAAATATGACCACCAGAAAATGACGGGAGACTTGATGTTCCTGGTGGCATTGAAGAAGAATAGCCTATCAACTAATTAATAATAAGAATAGTCTATTGAATAATTAATGATAATATATTATTAATCGAATAATTATTAAATATATTATATAAAAGTTATATAATTTTAATATTTTTAATTTTATTGTTTGAATATTTCCCTTACACGACAAGGGATATTTTTTAAAACCATGTATCTACACAAATTCAAGTTGTTACAAAAGCCCGGCCATAGAAAAGTGACATGAACCCAATTTCGTTGGATAACAATACACTGCAATTAGTGAGACAATGTTATTAAAAAAAAACTAAATATCTTGCCAATACTAATAATCATCATTTCTTGCCAATGTTTTTTTTTTATTGGTAAAAGGTCGAAGCTAGAGAGATTTTATTAATAAAAATGATTATTACAAATCCATTCAGTGTGGGCACCAGTAGGAAAGAATGGAGGGAAGAAAACCTCCGGTCTAGCCCAGATCCATTAATGGATCAAAAAATTAATGCTAGAGAAAGCTTATTGTAGACACCTAAAAATGTCTCATTGATCACGTACTAATTATTCCTCTAGTTAGTTAAATAATTCTTTAATTCTTTAATTCTTTAATTAATTTAATTAATCATATTCTTCTAATTTCATATTTCCTCATAATCTTACTAATTATTCTAATTCTTACTCTATCATCATTTAATCATTTTAATCATTTTCTAAATATTCATTATTTAATTAATCATGATTAATTCCCTAATTTAAATAATCTTTATTATTTAAATAAATTATTTCAATTTCTATCTCCAATCATCTAATCATTCAACCCTTTTCTAAATATTAATTAAATATTTATTATTTAATTAATTATGATTTAATTCTTTTAATTTAAATAATCTTTATTATTTAATTAAATTCCATTTCTACATAATTAAATAGTTTCTTTAAATTATTTAATTAACTAATTTTCCATTTCTAAATCCCCAAATTCTAATTTCATTTAATTTCGTATTCTTCTAATTTCTTCCAAATCCAAGTACATGTGCATGATTTCAGAAACCAAATTGAAAATCAAAGTTAAGTTCTAAATATATTCAAATACCAAATTGAATTAATAAATTCAATTATTTGAATTAAATCTCATGCAAAGATTAAATTGAAAATCTAAATCTAAATGCAAGCACATAATAAATTAATTAATTTAATCAATTAATTAATTAAATCATTTATCTCTTCAACTTCTTTTTCTATCTTTCAATTAGCTTTTTATAAATTAAGCTTTCGTTGTCATCTTCTTTATTTCCCCCAATCATTATTTTTCTTCCTTCAATAAGCTGACTCAATTAATCTATTCAATGTTCCACTCCTAGAATCAACAGTTCAACTATCAATTTTCATTTGAGCTCACCCGAGTTCCACCTCTTGATCATTCTATTCCACCTTTCAATCAATCCTCTCCAATTTTCTTTAAATTGGGCATTCAATCTCCATTTTAAACAATCACGAACTTTGAATCTTTGTGTCACTTGCAGGTTACCAGCGCAATATCTGAGAGCCATCATACCACGAAGAGGAGAAGGGCAATGGAAGCAATATGCAATCTTGGGATAGGGAGTTTTGATTTCATTTGATTATTTTAATTCCTATTTGCTTGATTGCATTATTCCATTGTCTTATTTGTGAAATTCTTTGGTTAGGAGGGATTCATGATTTCCCTTTTGCTTCTAATTGATTACTTGTTTTTAAGATGAATCTTACATGCATTACATTTTGGTGAACCCGACGTGAACTAACAACAATTTAACCTTCTTTATTTTTTCTGTGTGATTTTTGCAGATTGTGTGGATTTTTTATTTTTTTGCAGGTTGCATGAATTTCGAGAAAAGATTTTCCATCACGCAATCGAGCATTCATCATCACGCAATCACATAGACAACATCATGCATTCGACTCTTCAGGGTCACTCATTCGTTCTGACAGGGTCATGCAATCACCCTGTCTGGATCGCACAATCGCCTTGTCTGCATCACACATTCGTAGGAAGCTTTGTTGTTTAATTTTTCTTCCATCTGTTATTTGTTTTGTTTAATTCTACCTCAAATTTGGTTAATCCAGGATCAACTTGCTTTTAGTTTATGATTTGATTAATATAGTTTATGGCAAGAAAAGTACAGTTCAGGATTTCAAGTGCAAGAAGGACAAAAGAACAAAGAAGAGAAGCCAAATGCTATCAAAAGGTCCTCCAAGCAGAAAAATGGATATAGGATTCGGAAGAACAACTGGCCTTACACATATACAATAGCCTAGTTCTTTCTTATATAGTTAAATATGATCTAATCAATATTGAATGAATGATGAGGGATTTGGCTAGGGCTTCACAATTGGTTTCGCAGGTTCCTGATCGGGTTTAGTTTTCTTATTTTTTAGTTTTTAACTTTTGTTGTTGTCTACCTTCTGTCACCCAATTGACCTGTTAGTGCTATGCAATCTACCAGATACCATCATGCATTCGGTCTATCAGATTTACACATTCAACCTGTTAGATTCACGCATTCAGTCTGTAAGTATCACGCAAACACACAGGTAAAATTACGCATTCACCTCTGTCAAGTTTTGAGTTTCTATTTTCTGTTAGTTTGATTGTACTACTAATATTCTGTTTACAGCGTGTGGCAGATTTTTAGAGAGGATTAGATTAGTATTTTTGCATGCACACTTCACACTTCATTTTTAGTGCTTCAAATTAACAACAGTTAAAATTGACAAGCATGGATAATCTCACACTTCGTTGGTTAGTACTTAAAATGAACATGGGCTAAAATGGACATGCATGGATAATCTCACACTTGGTTGTTGGTGCTTAAAATGAACATGGGATTAAATTAACATGCATGCATCTCACACTTGGTTTTTGGTGCTTAAAATCAACAAATGGTTAAAATTCACATGTATGCCTTCATACTTGGATTTGGTGTTTAAAATGGACATGCACATGCGTATCTAACACCTAAATTTGTGTTATAAAATGAACGTGAATCAGGTTGCATTAGATTATATCATTTTTTTCATTTTCTTAAGGTAAAGAACTTTTTATTGTGTCTGGGGTGGACCTACTGTTGCACTAACTAACTTTCTACCCGCCATCGGGCTCTTGGGAGAAAGAAGGTGACAACAACATCAAAATTTTCTTTTATTCTTCATAGTGAGGGGTAGCTTTGACTAGGGATTTCATCACCCCATAGAGGTACTTCTAATTGGGATGCGTTGGGGATATCATCTCTCCCAACGTACTCTCGAGTGGGTTTTTCGAGCCGGTATATAAATATACTGGTCAGGCGGCTAGAGTGGTGAGTGAATTTGATGTATGTGGGGGCCTTTCCTGCAACGATAAGCTCAACTAAAGCCTTAAGTGGCTTTCTCTGAGAATCCATCGTTGGATCGAGACCCCTCAAAATCTAATACTACGAACCAATCTAGTTGCCAAAAAACCCTACATTCAGTGATTTCGAGAGTGTGGATCATACCCCATAGATACCCTTCATGTACCTTACACTATGATACAGGAATCCCTCACCTATAAGATCTCCGGATCTTCAGGGTAAGAGAGACTGACATGCCCGAGAAGTGTGTACCGTGGAGTGGAGCTAGTGCTGCCAGACTCTCTATCTATTCATTTTGTCTCAGTATTTTATTGTAAGAGCCTCACTTGAACAGTTTCCACTATCCAGCCTAAGATTGTATTCCATTTTTTTTTATGTATCGATGTGCTAGACCAATATTGAGTCAGTCCCTTGGGCAATTTCAAGTCCTTTCCCATGTATCTTTGAATTTTCTGAGATTGTATGAAAATTGAGTCAGTCAGCTATACATACCTACCAAAAATTGTTCTTAGATTTAAAAAACTACAAAACAATGTCCTACACATGAAGCTACAGAAAACAAAGTCCATTTTGAAACCAAAAATCAAAATTCCTTGCATATTTGTGACCCTAGGTAGTCTTTTACATCGT
The DNA here is from genome assembly GCF_030272615.1 of Cryptomeria japonica. Lineage (NCBI taxonomy): Eukaryota > Viridiplantae > Streptophyta > Pinopsida > Cupressales > Cupressaceae > Cryptomeria > Cryptomeria japonica. The sequence continues at coordinate 697,873,658 of NC_081412.1, forward strand.
CTTTTGCATAGTCCCACTTATGTCCTCATTATCATCCTACGCCTTTTACATAGTCCCACTTACGTCCTCTTTTTCATCCTACGTCTTTTGCATAGTCCCACTTACGTCCTCATTATCATCCTAATTGCTTGCATAGTTCTCACTTACGTCCTCATTATTGTCCTAAGTCCTTGCATAGTCCCCACTTACATCCTCATTATTGTCCTAAGTTCTTGCATTGTCCTCACTTACATCCTTATTATCATCCTAAAGTCCTTGCATAGTCCTCATTCATGTCTTCATTATCATCCATAGTCGTTGCATAGTCCTAATTTTGAGTCCTCATTATCATCCTCATATACATCCTTGTATAGACCTCATATACATCTGTCTTAGTCCGTCGTCATTTGTATAATCATCCTAGAAAGTCATACCCCAAACTTCCAAATCAAAATCAAAGGATCAATCAAACTTAACCTCAACTAAAACAAGTTTGTCAAGTTCAACCAATCAAACATTGTCACATTTAGAGAAATGGAGAAAATATCTTACATGTTGTGATCCTAGGTCCAAACCAAACAAAAAAATATCATGGATTGGCATTATACATTTCATAGGGAAGGTGGACGATTCATCCCTTCCATTCCTATTCCATCATCGTCCATAGAAATATTAGCTCAACAAATCAAAACTTTGCAACAACAGGTGACAAACATGGCTAGTCCTGACAACCATAGGGGCCGATTAGAAAACATGATGAGAGAAGTGATGAACATGAGGGGATCAGTATCAAACCAACCTTCTTCTTCTTGTGAGACCATTTAAACATGCCATCCTTCATTCTTCAACAAAGTTGTTCCCACCTCAGTTCAACCAACATTAGAGTCATGTAAAACTTCCTTTTCTTTCAACCCACTATATCAATCATACCAATCACATCAACCCAACATTAAACATTCATTCAACCAAAATCACACCCCTTTCAACCAAAGTCCAAATCAAAATTCACATCAATCCAACATTCAAACCTTTTTCAACCAAAATCACACCCCTTTCAACCAAAGTCCAAATAAAAATTCACATCAATCCAACATTCAAACCTCTTTCAACCAAAATCACACCCCTTTCAACCAAAGTCCAAATCAAAATTCACATCAATCCAAAATTCAAACTTCTTTCAACCAAAATCACACCCTTTTCAACCAAAGTCCAAATCAAAATTCACATCAACCCAACATTCAAAATTCATTCAACCAAAATCACACCCCTTTCAACCAAAGTCCAAATCAAAATTCACATCAATCCAACATTCAAACCTCTTTCAACCAAAATCACACCCCTTTCAACCAAAGTCCAAATCAAAATTCATTCAACCAAAATCAAACCACTCTCACCCAAAATCATACTCCTTTCAACCAAAATCAAATCCCTTTCAAACAAATCCCAAATCAGCCATATCTATCCACCATTTCATCATCTCCTAAAGTCACACAAGACCAATCCATGCCATCTTTATCTAATAGCACAACCTACCAATCACTATCCATCGTAAAAATCCAATCTAATTCATGTCATGATTCAGAGGATCTCATTCAAAACCCTTCTTCATCAAGCCAAAATATTGAAACATTCCAACAATCTCCCATGCATTTCGAAACTCCTTCCCATGTCAAGAAGATGATCCAAAATCAGAAGAAATGAGTCCTGAAGAAAATAGAGATCAAGAACAACCACTTCCATCCTAACTAATTTTTGATCAAGATCCCACCGACCAAGAATCTTATGATGACCACCTCGCTCTTTTCTATTACATTCATAATCAAACCCTTCCATCTCAAGAACAAAGTGTCATTCCAAGTCCCATCCAACATTCACCTCCTAAACAAGATCAAGAAATCCCTTCCATACTTCCTAATAATCCCTTTCAAAATGAAGATCAAAGCATACCTTTACCTTCATGTCCTAAACAAGATCCCATTATTTCTCTAAATCCTAATCAAGATCCCTCCATCCCTTCATCTCCATGTCATAATCCTCTATGTTCTTCACAAGATTCCCTAAAAAATGTAGTCACTCATGATCCCAATCCCTCTACACAAGTTGTTCATGAACCCCTCGTCAATGAAATCACCAATCCAGATCATACTACATAGAGCAACCTGTCAACAATTGTATGTGTGTCATCATCAAATGCCAAAGTGGTGACAAAAACAAGCATGGCACTAGCTAATGAAATAAATACTCAAATTGTTTCATCATCTTCTTCATGCATAAGCATAACACCAACTAATAAGATAAACACTTGGTTGGTTTCATCATCCTCTTCAAGTGCATCAATAAAAATAGGGATAACACCCACTCATGTCACAACTTCAGAACTAGAATCAATTTGCCTCATACACCCACACTTCATAGACTAGGGGAAAGAGGATCTACCACAGTTATATTTCTTAAAAAATAATAACGCTATTGCTGAATTCATGGGTTCTACAGCTGAATTTCCTTCTGATGATCCTCGAAATCAAAAAACTAAGGATATCAACATTGGAGATGATGAACATATACACTTAGTTGAGTCCTTATATCCTATTGGAAAACACATCTTTATCTGACTCTTCAAACAAAGACCAATGAACTACCTACACAAATATTATACCTAAAGGTTGGGTTAGTTTAGGTTTTACTTTCCGCATTGCATATCATTTTATTCAAAGCATTACATTGCATATAGTTTCTTTCCAAGGACCATCATATTTAGAAGACACATTTGCAAAAGTTTCTGCATTAGCATATAGCAACATGAATAAAATAAGGCAACTGTTCAAGTTTATCATTCATTTCCATCCAAGAGAAGCAAAGGTCATCTCCTTTGTTAGATATTCGGACATGAAGTCTTTGAGGTTCTAAGGTCACTCATTCTCAACATTACCCTGTGACGACACTTTACTTATGGTTGGGTAGTGATTTCACTATTTGAGACTTGTTAACCCACAATCTATTAATTTCTATATCTCAAACATATTAAGAAGATCTCTAATTCATTCTAGACACCTAGTTGATCATATGACTAGTGAAAAATCTAAAATTCTACTTTAGCACCACTGTAATTGTCACACCCAAGTAGGTTTCATTACTTAGAAGTCAAGGCAAGAAAAAAAAAAGGAGCTATGCCAAATATCCATCTCGAGGCAAAAAGAGAAATGATAGATAACTGAAATGTCATGTATATAAGTGTGATAAAAAAAACTTGACTATGGGAACATGCAAGTAACTCCATCAGGGCTATGAATGCCTACTGGCAATAGAGCAATATTTGAGCAATTACAATCTATAACTTCGTCGGAGCTCTCAAGGCTTGCTGGCAATGAGGCTCTATTTGGGATGCTTTTTGAAGTTAGTACAAACCATGTAGCTAGTCATGTAGGATGCTAAGGATCTTTAGTGAACACAAGAGCAGGAATTAACTCATTTACACACACATGGGCAAAAGAAGATCAAAGTTTCAAGAACCAATGGGGAAGTTTTCCGTGTCTCCATTTGTAAATCCTAATCACTAAGTGTGTTGATATGAATGATCCTAGGGACCTTGGAGATTGATTGACCGCTTATCTATGAAAGGTTTTGCACCTCCATTTCAATTGGTGTATTACAAATGCAAAAACAAACATAGTCAACCTTGTTCAAATAGGAAATGCATGTTTATTCTGCATATTGAATTCACATAGGTCATGTAAAAAATTATTTTGTCTCCACATGCATTCTGCAGATCATCATGTCATACAAGTCTGCACATTGGGGGCATAACTGAAAAAACCCAAAAAATCAAATAAAGTCCTAAAAAAATCCAAAAACAATGAAAAAACTCAAAATCCAAAAATACTAAAAAACTTGAAATACCAAAAACATTCATATAAAGTCCTGAAAAAATCCAAAAATACTGAAAAACATGAAAAAATCCAAAACATCCATATAACGATCTTGAAAAAATCAACCAAAACATTCAAATAAGATCTTGAAAATATCAACAAAAAACATTCAAATATCAATCTACATAGTCCAAAAATATCGAAAAAGCTCTTGGAAAAGAACTAAAAATCGATAATCAATCAATCAAAAAACTTGCAATAAAATGTCTTGTGAGAAACAAATACTCTAGCAGATATACAACAAACACTTCACACAAAGTTAACAAAGGATACGACTATCCAGTCAAACATTTGCAATCAACTGGTCAAACTGTCTTATCAATCATATCATATCCATATCAACGTGATCATTATCTTGTCTTAAATAGAAGATGATACACTCAAAATCAGATAGGTCAGTCTTAAACAGGGTCTGCAACTTTTTTGAGATCAGACATTATCAACCATCACATAAAGCAATAGAGAACGAAGGCACAAGGTTAGTATAGCTACTGAATTTTGTTCGGGTCGGTCTTTATCTTTTATCATTTGGGGACAGATTATGTTCCTATGCTACTCAAGGATGTCCACAAGTGACTAGAGGAGTCATGATGGGCATTATCTTTTTATTTGTTTGTTGCTTGTCTGCTACGTGTTTGTTTCTTCAATGAGATATCTTTGCATCGTGGTTCCTTATACCCTGATGTGCTAAACTTCATTGTTCAATAATAAGGCTCAGTGATGAATATATATTGGTGCAATAAAATAAATAATGACACAGGTTCATGATTCATTCAATTTCATTTTCATTTTCATCTCATCTATTTATTGCTAGTTTGCTGATTCTTCTCTCATCATCTCTTTCTATATCATTTATTATTATCTAACATTGGTTTATTTCATCAATCTATTCTCTCATATTCTATCTCAATATCATCTTCACATCACCTATTTCTATCTCTAATCAACTAAATATTATTTCATTTGACATTCTTCTTTTTTCGATAGATCATTCATGTCTTTAATGCACAAACAATGTCTCAAGGGGGCATTACACCCTAAGTATCATTGGGGCATACTGGGGCAATTTTTTAATTTTATTTTTTGAAACAATGTCATTCGACTTTGTCCCAAAGAGGGGCAAATGTAGACACCTAAAAAAATTTCATTGATCATGTACTAATTATTCCTCTAGTTAGTTAAATAATTCTTTAATTCTTTAATTAATTTAATTAATCATATTCTTCTAATTCATATTACCTCATAATCTTACTAATTATTCTATTTCTTACTCTATCATCATTTAATCATTTTAATCATTTTCTAAATATTAATTAAATATTTATTATTTAATTAATCATGATTAATTCCCCAATTTAAATAATCTTTATTATTTAAATAAATTATTCTCAATTTCTATCTCCAATCATCTAATCATTCAACCCTTTTCTAAATATTAATTAAATATTTACTATTTAATTAATTATGATTTAATTCCTTTAATTTAAATAATCTTTATTATTTAATTAAATTCCATTTCTACATAATTAAATAGTTTCTTTAAATTATTTAATTAACTAATTTTCCATTTCCGAATCCCCAAATTCTAATTTCATTTAATTTCATATTCTTCTAATTTCATCCAAATCCAAGTACATGTGCATGATTTCAAAAACCAAATTGAAAATCAAAGTTAAGTTCTAAATATATTCAAATACCAAATTGAATTAATAAATTCAATTATTTGAATTAAAATATCATGCAAAGATTAAATTGAAAATATAAATCTAAATGCAAGCACATGCTAAATTAATTAATTGAATCAATTAATTAATTAAATCATTTATCTCTTCAACTTCTATTTCCATCTTTCAGTTAGCTTTTTCTATATTAAGCTTTCTTTGTTGTCTTCTTTATTTCCTCCAATCATTCTTTTTCTTCCTTCAATAAGCTTTTTCTCAATCAGTTGACTCAATTAATCTTTTCAATCTATTGAGTTCCACTCCTACAATCAATAGTTCAATTATCAATTTTCATTTGAGCTCACCTGAGTTCCACCTCTTGATCATTTTGTTCCACCTTTCAATCAATCATCTCCAATTTTCTATAAATTGGGCATTCAATCTCCATTTTCAACAATCACGAACTTTGAATCTTTGTGTCACTTGTAGGTTACCAGCGTAATATCTAAGAGCCATCATACCACGAAGAGGAGAAGAGCAATGGAAGCAATATGCGATCTTGGGATAGGGAGTTTTGATTTCATTTGATTATTTTAATTCCTATTTGCTTGATTGCGTTATTCCATTGTCTTCTTTGTTAAATTCTTTGGTTAGGAGGGATTCATGATTTCCCTTTTGCTTCTAATTGATTACTTGTTTTTAAGATGAATTTTACATGCATTACATTTTGGTGAACTCAACGTGAACTAACAACAATTTAACCTTCTTTATTTTTTTGTGTGATTTTTGCAGATTGTGTGGATTTTTCTTTTATTTTTGCAGGTTGTACGAATTTTGAGAAAATATTTTCCATCACGCAATCGAGCATTCATAGTCACGCAATCATATAGACAACATCATCCATTCGACTCTTCATCACGCATTCATTCTAACAGGGTCACGCAATTGCCCTGTCTAGATCACGCAATCGCCTTTCCTGCATCACCCATTCGTAGGAAGCTTTGTTGTTTAATTTTTTTCTTTCGTCTGTTATTTGTTCAGTTTAATTCTTCCTCAAATTTGGTTAGTCCGAGATCAAATTTCTTTTACTTTATGATTTGATTAATATAGTTTATGGCAAGAAAAGTACAGTTCAGAATTTTAGGTGCAAGAAGGATGAAACAACAAAGAAGAGAAGCCAAACGCTATCAAAAGGTCCTCCAGGCAGAAAAATTGATACAAGATTTGGAAGAAAAATTGGCCTTACACATATATAATAGCCTAGTTCTTTCTTATACAGTTAGATATGATCTAATCAATATTGAATGAATGATGAGGGATTTGGCTAGGGCTTCGCAAATGGTTTCGCAGGTTCCTGATCAGGTTTAGTTTTCTTATTTTTTAGTTTTTGACTTTTGTTGTTGTCTGCCTTCTGTCATGCAATCGACCTCTTAGTGCTACAGAATCGACCAGATATCGTCATGCATTCGGTCTATCAGATTTATGCATTCGACTTGTTAGATTCACGCATTCAGTCTGTAAGTATCATGCAAACGCACAGGTAAAATTACGCATTCACCTCTGTCAAGTTTTGCGTTTATGTTTTCTATTAGTTTGATTGTACTACTAATCTTTTGTTTACAGCTTGTGCCAGATTTTCAAAGAGGATTAGATTAGTATGTTTTCATGCATACTTCACACTTCATTTTTCATGCTTAAAATCAACAATAGTTAAAATTGGCATGCATGGATAATCTCACACTTCGTTGATTGGTGCTTAAAACGAACATTGGCTAAAATGGACATGCATGGATAATCTCACACTTCGTTGTTGGTGCTTAAAATGGACATGGGCTAAAATTGACATGCATGCATCTCACACTTGGTTTTTGGTGCTTAAAATCAACAAATGGTTAAAATTGACATGTATGACTTCATACTTGGATTTGGTGTTGTAAACGGACATGCACACACGTATCTAACACCTAAATTTGGGTTATAAAATGAACGTGAATCAGGCTGCATTAGATTAAATCATTTTTTTCATTTTCTTAAGGTAAAGAACGTTTTATTGTGTCTGGGGTGGACCTATTGTTGCACTAACTAACTTTCTACCTGCCATCGGGCTCTTGGGAGAAAGAAGGAAGGTGACAACGACATCCAAATTTTCTTTTACTCTTCACAGTCAGGGGTATCTTTGACTAGGGATTTCATCACCCCATAGAGGTACTTCTAATTGGGATGCGTTGGGGATATCATCTCTCCCAGCGTACTCTCGAGTTTTTTGAGCCGTTATATAAATATACTGGTCAGGCAACTAGAGTGTTGAGTGAATTCGACGTATGTAGGGGCCTTCCCTACATCGATAAGCTCAACTAAAGCCTTAAGTGGCTTTCTCTGAGAATCCGTCATTGGATCGGGACCCCTCGAAACCTAATACTACGAACCAATCTAGTTGCCATAAAACCCTACATTCAGTGATTCCAGGAGTGCAGATCATACCCCATAGATATCCTTCATGTACCTTACACTATGATACAGGAATCCCTTGGCTATAAGATCTTCAGATCTTCGGGGTAAGAGAGATTGGCATGCCCGAGAAGTGTGTGCCGTGAAGTGGAGCCAGTGCAGCCAAACTCTCTATCTATTCATTTTGTCTCGGTATTTTATTGTAAGGGCTTCACTTGAATGGTTTCCACTATCCAGTCTAAGATTGTATTCTATGCTTTTTTATGTATCGATGTGCTAGACCAGTATTGAGTCAGTCCCTTGGGCAATTTTAGGTCCTTTCCCACGTATCTTCAAATTTTCTGAGATTGTATTAAAATTGAGTTAGTCAGCTATACATACCTACCAGCAATTATTCTTAGATTTGGAAAACTACAAAACATTATCCTACACATGAAGCTACAGAAAACAAAGTCCATTTTGAAACCAAAACTAAAAATTCCTTGCATATTTATGACCCTAGGCAGTCTTTTACATCATCTTTTGCATAGTCCCACTTACGTCCTCATTATCGTCCTAATTCCTTGCATAGTTCTCACTTACATCCTCATTATCGTCCTAAGTCCTTGCATAGTCCCCACTTACATCCTCACTATCGTCCTAAGTTCTTGCATTGTCCTCACTTACATCCTTATTATCATCCTAAATTCCTTTTATAGTCCTCATTCATGTCTTCATTATCATCCATAGTCGTTGCATAGTCCTAATTTTGAGTCCTCATTATCATCCTCATATACAACATTGTCTAGACCTCATATACGTCTATCTTAGTCCGTCATCATTTGCATAATCATCCTAAAAATTCATACCCCAAACTTCCAAATCACAATCAAAGGATCAATCAAACTCAACATCAACTCAAACAAGTTTGTCAAGTTCAACCAATCAAACATTGTCACATTCAGAGAAATGGAGAAAATATCTTACATGTTGTGATCCTAGGTCCAAACCAAACAAAAAAACATCGTGGATTGGCATTATAAATTTCATAGGGAAGGTAGACGATTCATCCCTTCCATTCCTATTCCATCACCATCTATAGAAATATTAGCTCAACAAATCAAAACTTTGCAACAACAAGTGACAGACATGGCTAGTCCTGACAACCATAGGGGCTAGTTAGAAAACATGATGAGAGAAGTGATGAACATGAGGGGATCAGTATCAGACCAACCTTCTTCTTCTTGTGAGACCATTCAAACATGCCAACCTTCATTCTTCAATAAAATTGTTCCCACCTCAGTTCAAGCAACATTAGAGTCATGTAAAACTTCCTTTTCTTTCAACCCACTATATAAATCATACCAATCACATCAACCCAACATTAAAAATTCATTCAACCAAAATCACACCCCTTTCAACCAAAGTCCAAATCAAAATTCACATCAATACAACATTCAAACCTCTTTCAACCAAAATCACACCCCCTTCAACCAAAGTCCAAATCAAAATTCACATCAATCCAACATTCAAACCTCTTTCAACTAAAATCACACCCCTTTCAACAAAAGTCCAAATCAAAATTCGCATCAATCCAACATTCAAACCTCTTTCAACCAAAATCACACCCTTTTCAACCAAAGTCCAAATCAAAATTCACATCAACCCAACATTCAAAATTCATTCAACCAAAATCACACCCCTTTCAACCAAAGTCCAAATCAAAATTCACATCAATCCAACATTCAAGCCTCTTTCAACCAGAATCACACCCCTTTCAACCAAAGTCCAAATCAAAATTCACTCAACCAAAATCAAACCTCTTTCATGCAAAATCATACTCCTTTCAGCCAAAATCAAATCTCTTTCAAACAAATCCCAAATCAGCCATATCTATCCACCATTTCATCATCCCCTAAAGTCACATAAGACCAATCCATGCCATCTTTATCTAATAACACAACCTCCCATTCACTATCCATCGTACAAATCCAATCTAATGCATGTCATGATTCAGAGGATCTCATTCAAAACCCTTCTTCATCAAGCCAAAATGTTGAAACATTCCAACAATCTCCCATGCATTTCCAAACTCCTTCCCCATGTCAAGATGATGATCCAAAATCAGAAGAAATGAGTCCTGAAGAAAATAGAGATCAAGAACAACCACTTCCATCCTACCTAATTTTTGATCAAGATCCCACCGACCAAGAATCTTATGATGACCCCCTCGCTCTTTTCTATTCCATTCATAATCAAACCCTTCCATCTCAAGAACAAAGTGTCATTCCAAGTCCCATCCAATATTCACCTCCTAAACAAGATCAAGAAATCCCTTCCATCCTCCCTAATAATCCCTTTTGAAACCAAGATCAAAGCATACCTTTACCTTCATGTCCTAAACAAGATCCCATTATTTCTCTAAATCTTGATCAAGTTCCCTCCATCCCTTCATCTCCATGTCATAATCCTCTATGTTCTTCACAAGATTCCCTAAAAAATGTAGTCACTCATGATCCCAATCTCTCTAGACTAGTTGTTCATGAACCCCTCGTCAATGAAATCACCAATCCAGATCATACTACACAGAGCAACTTGTCAACAATTGTATGTGTGTCATCATCAAATGCCAAAGTGGTGACAGAAACAAGCATGACACTAGCTAATGAAATACATACTCAAATTGTTTCATCATCTTCTTCATGCATAAGCATAACACCAACTAATAAGAACAACACTTGGTTGGTTTCATCATCCTCTTCAAGTGCATCAATAAAAATAGGGATAACACCCACTCATGTCACAACTTCAGAACTAGAATCAATTTGCCTCATACACCCACACTTCATAGACTAGGGGAAAGAGGATCTACCACAGTTAGATTTCTTTTAAAATGATAACACTATAGCTGAATTCATGGGTTCTAGAGCTGGATTTCCTTCTGATAATCCACAAAATCAAAAAACTAAGGAAATCAACATTGGAGATGATGAACATATACACTTAGTTGAGTCCTTATATCCTATTGGAAAATACATCTTTATCCGACTCTTCAAACAAAGACCAATGAACTACCTACACAAATATTATACCTAAAGGCTGGGTTAGTTTAGGTTTTACTTTCCACATTGCATATCATTTTATTCAAAGCACTGCATTGCATACAGTTTCTTTCCAAGGACCATCATATTTAGAAGTCACATTTGCAAAATTTTTTGAATTATCATATAGCAGCATGAATAAAATAAGGCAACTGTTCAACTTTATCATTCATTTGCATCCAAGAGAAGCAAAGGTCATCTCCTTTCTTAGATATTCAGAAATGAATTATTTGAGGTTCTAAGGTCATTCATTCTCAATATTACCCTATGATGACGCTTTACTTATGGTTGGGTAGTGATTTCACTATTTGAGACTTGTTAACCCACAATCTATCAATTGCTATATCTCAAACATATAAAGAAGATCTCTAATTCATTCTAGACACCTAGTTGATCATATGACTAGTGAAAAAACTAAAATTCTACTTGAGCACCATTGTAATTGTCACTCCCAAGTAGGTTTCATTACTTAGAAGTCAGGGCAAGAAAAAAAAAAAAAAAGAGCTATGCCAAATATCCATCTCAAGGAAAAAAGAGAAATGATATATAATTGAAATATCATGTATATAAATGTGATAAAAAAGATTGACTATGGGAACATGCAAGTAACTCCATCAGGGCTATGAACGCCTACTAGAAATAGAGCAATATTTGAGCAATTACAATCTATAACCTCGTCGGAGCTCTCAAGGCTTGCTGGCAGCGAGGCTCTATTCGGGATCCTTTTGAAGTTAGAATAAACCATGTAGATAGTCATATAGGATGCTAAGGATCTTTAGTGAACACAAGAGAAGGAATTAACTCATTTGCACACACATGGGCAAAAGATGATCAAAGTTTCAAGAACCAACGGGGAATTTTTCCACGTCTCCATTTGTAAATCCTAGTCACTAAGAGTGTTGAGATGAATGATCCCAGGGACCTTGGAGTTTGATTGACCACTTATCTATGAAAGGTTTTGCACCTCCATTTCAATTGGTGTATTACAAATGCAAAAACAAACACAGTCAACCTTGTTCGAATAGGAAATGCATCTTCATTCAGCATATTGCATTCACATAGGTCATGTCAAAAATTAAATTGTCTCCACATGCATTCTGCAGATCATCATGTCATACAGGTCACAAACTTTGAATCTTTGTGTCACTTGCAGGTTACCAGTGTAATATCTGAGAGCCATCATACCACGAAGAGGAGAAGATCAATTGAAGAAATATGCGATCTTGGGATAGGGAGTTTTGATTTCATTTGATTATTTTAATTCCCATTTGCTTGATTACATTATTCCATTGTCTTATTTGTTAAATTCTTTGGTTAGGAGGGATTCATGATTTCCCTTTTGCTTCTAATTGATTACTTGTTTTTAAAATGAATTTTACATGCATTACTCTTATTATAAAGAACATGATACTTAATCCCTAGATAATGCATATCGAGTCGAATCTATTTGAAAGAATACTTAAGGATCATCGACACTTTTCCTTAGTGTTGCGTTTTGATCCTTCCCTGAAAATGATAACCTCGATCATGATTATCAACACAACTCTAGCCTGAATTATTATTTTGTGCGGTTTGGATCTAACCATTCCACCGTTCTGCATAAGAACCTTATTGCACCTTACAGCCCAGATCAACGTTAGAATGTTTACAATAATTAAAAACTCTAAAACAAGACAATAGCTTGAAACATAATTTTCTAATTGATTATTAAAGACAACTTCCCTTAGCAGATGTCTAACCCTAAAACTTATCGAGATAATACCTGCAAGAACCCTCATTCTTGCCATACAACAGAATACTGCAAAAAATGTTAGCTGAAAAATATACCCTCATCCATAATGCCCAGCCTGTACCAAAACATCCGCTGAATAGCTTAAGACTTGAGAGCACTATCTTCACATCCAATATTGAAGGATATGTAATCAGAGACAATTCTATTGAGAAGATTGGTCAGACATTTATTTCCAGATAGCCCACCCATATAAAACACTAAAAAGGATTTAAAAAAAGAGAAACCTACCATCCATCACAGATCTAAATCGGAGTGGTCATCCATCTTAATTTGGAAAACCTTCCTTTCATAAGATACAAACCTCTTTGCTTGTAAAATCCTGCCAATAAAGTGTTATTACCTGAAGTTGACTATATATGAATTTAGATATAAGTATTTAATAAAGATAAAGTGGAGAGCGGAGCATTATCATATCTATCCAAGAGCTAAAAGAGCTTCATGATGAAAACTCTTTCGTCAAAAGACTCTAGGAATTTGAAAAATCTTCCCTTTAGACGGAATGCCATCTATGCTTAAGGATAGTATACTACAAATAGAAGTACGAATATAGGAAGATATATATATATATATATATATATATATATATATATATATATATATAAACATATGTATCTATATATATCTTGTTGGAGTCGATTTGACCATAAACTAAGAGAGTGGAATAGCGGCTAAGATGACAAATAAAACAACTAAAATCATAAGCAGAAATTAGTGAGCTAGATAGAGAAAATCATAACTAAGTCTAGAGATTATATAGATTAAGCACCCATAAGTCTTTAAGATATAAGTCTAAGATAGGATGAAAGCAAGACAAAATGCTTGAGAGTTAAAAAGGTGACGAAAGGGAAAACCCGAGACAAACCCCTCATTAATGGTCCAAAATTTCCATGCCCATAGATCTGATAGACATAAAGGAACCAGAAATGAAAGAAGGCCCCTCCTTCGGTAGAAGCCTCATCCTTTCCTTCCCTACTTATGAGGGCCCTTGGTCCCTGAGCACTCTAGTTTTACTGAAGATGGGGAGGTAGGAGAGGGAGGAATTGGTATATCATTTGGGATCACAGTGATGTTCTCAGCTTTGAGGTAATTGATAAACCATTTATCGCGCGAGGGATTTTTAACTTACAAGAGCCATAAAAGGAAGAAAAAATTCTTGCTCTTGATAGGGCTATAAGATTCAAAGGCCTGAAGATCCTCTATAGCTAGAACAGGGAATCGTGGCACCGGTTTATTCATCCTAATAAGGATATCATAATCTCGAGGATTTGGAGCACAAAGTTCTTCATCAATGTTGACCACCACCCTCTCCAATTCACCCAACATTTCCTTTTTGAAGACCTTTCTGCAAAGCTTCACCACTACAATTCTGTCTTTCTCAAGATGCATAGATATTGCTAAGAACATCACTGTGATGTCTAGATTAGCTCTAGTCCGGTCCTCATTTAAGATATAATCCCTCCCCAAGGTTTTCATAATAGCACCAATAAGCAAGGCATTCGGGTGAACCAGAATGCCCTTCAATCTCTCCTCTTTGATTTCCCCTACAAATTCCATCTGCCATTTGAGCCCTAGAAGTCTTAGCGGAGTATCCATCTGAGCTAAATGGAAGATAAACTGGGACCTCGATCAAACGGTTTAAATATAATAGAAGTATTAATGGTTCATGAAAGACAACTCATCTAGCCGTAGAGTAAAGCAAAATGCAGATAAATGGTCGATATCAGAGGGTCAGGATACAAATAGAGCAATCTCAAGGATCTAGGAAATAATTACCGCCACCTTACAGCATACAAGCAAAGGGTACTTATGCCTTCAATTGCGGAAGGAGTGTCACATCATCATTACTAGAGTACCATCACATTGGTACTACTCGAGGAGGAGTTGCTGACAAAGGACAAGCTAAAAATGTCAAAGCCAAAGCTTAAGCTAAAAATGTCAAAGCTTAAGCTAAAATAGCCAAAACTTAAGCTAAAAAAGGCTATACTGAGCCTAGAAAGCTTAGAGAAGAAGATAAGGTGAATTCTAAAGTGATTAATAATATTTTATTCCTTTTAGTATGCAATGTATATGTAAATATTAATACCTATATATCCATGTATATATATTTCAGTTGAAATGATATATATGAATGCATGTCTATATACATATGCATATTCTTATATACCGTTGCATACTAATAGTCATAAAATCTTATATATCATCTAATACCATATATCAAAAATTATATATACATATGTATAGATATATGTATATATCTATGTATAATATTCATGGTTTATATATATACATATAACTCTATACTTTAAGTATATACCCATATTTATATATCTAGCAGGGTATATATAAGTTTTGGATTATATCTTGAATGCATATATATATATAACAAAAACTGCTAATCAAATAATAGATGTTAATTGTATATCCATATATTGTGAGAGGAGGCATATATATAGATATAGGCTCTCTCTCTCTCTCTCTCTCTCTCTCTCTCTCTCTCTCTCTCTCTCTATATATATATATATATATATATATATATATTTATATATTTATAACATATGTGTATATGTTTGTATATATATATATATATACAAACATATACACATATGTTATAAATATATATATATAAGTGTATATATATGAATATATATGTTGGTTTTGCCTAGGATTTTGAACTCCATGCCAGTTGCTCCTAAGTAAGAAAGCTTAGATGTTCTGTTGTTTCCTTGTTTACATGTTATGTTGTCAGACATTTAAGAGAAGACCTAAGATAGAGCTTCAGGGAAGATGAATGCCATCTACTCCCAAGTTAGCTAACTCACCAGCCCTTTTGTTGCCTTCCCTATAGATGTGATTGATCATAAATCTCTCAAAACCTTTGCATAACTCAATGGCCCATGTCAATAGAGAGTTGAGTCTCCAATTAGGAATACTACCTTTTCTTAAAGCATTGATAATAATTGTTGAGTCCCCTTCAATATCCAAATTCTTCACTCCCATCTTTTTGCAAAGATTAGGGCCTTCAAGCACGGAAACCAATTCAGCCCAATTATTAGTCTTGTTACCTATTGGGTAAGCCCTAAGGGTAATTTCTTTTCCTTCCTAGTTATGGATAGAGTATCCTATCCCTGCCACCTCTGGGTTGCCTCGGGAGGCGCCATCAAAGTTTAGCTTCAGGCATCCCTCACCTGGAGGTTGCCACTTACATTCAGCTCTTTTCCTTAGATTTACTTCAGGGCCATCCCCAATAAAGGGTGGGATAGAAAGTCCCTCCCATATCCCCTTCATCTTCTCATCCCAATAAGTTACTGTAGCATTCTTCTTCAGACCAAAGTTGATCAAACTATTGATTTTTTTTTATCATAGCAGGCTCAATTTTATTGATTACCCGATTTACCTCTAATTTTTTATTTTTGAAAAGATGACTATTACTTTCCTTCCACAATTCCCAAATTATGGAAGATGGAAGAGAAATCCATAAGAATTCAAATAGACAGCCTCTTCTTAGGATGGGCTAGGCTTTGACATTCCTAAAATAGTTTGGGGAAAGGCAGAGGACCAACCTAGTTTCTAGGTAAACCACACCCAGCATTGGTTTGCATAGTTGCAATTGAGGAGGAGGTGGTTTGTGTATTTTTCATCCTTTTTATAAAGAAGGCATCTACTAGGTCCCTCGTACCCCATCTTCCTAATTTTTTTAGTAGTCAAGAGCTTATTCTGGAGAGCAAGCCATGTGAAGACTCCAGCCTTGGATAGGTAATACCTGTCCCAATAGAGTTTTAGAGGTAGCTCAGGCTTGGGTTTAAGATGAGCTTTAGTGATGTGATAATACCCATCCTTGGAGTTATATTCCCCACTCATGGAGCCATCCCACACAAGCCTATCCTTGCCTAGACTAAAGGAGATGTTTCTTTCTCTTAGAATTTCCATGAGTTTGTCTATATCCCTTACATGGATATCCTCATTTTCTTTGACTATCCATTGCCACCCCGCTCCATCCTTTGAGGGGGAAATATAGTTCCTAATCAATTTCCCTCTATTTGATTCTAGGAGTGCTCTTGTAGGCCCAAAGTCATGGATTTCCTCGATCGCCTTATAGCCTCCCCAAGAGTCTGACCAAAACAAGGCATCTTCCCCTGACCCTAGGTTCCAAGTGAGTTTATCTGTGATAATATTTCTACATTCCAGCATAAAGTTCCATATGCAAGAGCCTCTTAGTGGATTATTTTCTCTAAATATTTGGATAGGGTTATCTTCATTAAGGTATTTATGGTACAAGATTCTTGCCCATTTTAAATGGGGATGTCTAAACATTCTCCATACTAACTTTGCCCCAAGGGCCCTGCAGGGTATCGTGGGGCCCCCTGGCTCCGTAGACCTACAGACCTTGGCCCTCACATATCCGGTTTCCGACCCCCACAAATGCTCTCACTAGCACCTGCCCCTCCGGTGGCCCTGCCATCTCCAACCCCTGCCAGCTCCCGGCCCCCTGCCACCGACATCTTCTTCCCCGCTGCCCGGCACCCTTCGGCGGCCCTACGCCACCGCCACCGCCTGCAACTCCCAACCTAGCCTCCTCCACCGCTCGGCCCACTTCACCACCTCGCCACCTGGCTCCACCACCTATGCCTAGCCACATTGCTTCTTTGCTCCCCGCACCGCCCGGCCTCTACTCAACTCTCAGTCGCCGCTCAACTCCCTGACCCACCACCCATGCCCGGCCATCGCTCCGCTCTCTGGTTGCCGCTCTTGTCGGCCCCTGCTTCGCCTGGCCCCCTAGTGCCGCTCGTAGCCTCCATGTGCCACCCGACCACCGAGCTCAGCCGCCGGCCACCAGAGCTCTGCCCGTCTACCATCGGAGCGCCACTAGAGTGCCGCTCCCTGGCCACCTCCACCCAAACAAGCCACTAGACTCCCTTTTTTGGCTTTTTCAGGGGGGTTTGGTTTTTTGGCTCTATCTTGGGCATACAGAGTCATTTTTTTGAAAATGAATAGGTGTCAAAAAGATGGTTCTAAGGCCGACCTCATGGTGTTGGTAATTTTTTCCAATTTTTCTATTTGACTATGTTTTTTTTCCAGTCAAAGTGAGGTCTAGTTTTTGCACTCCAGGAGCCATAGAATGAGCATCCGACCTCCATTTTTTGAAAACTTTATATTTTCAAAAAGCGTGTGCTGTGTACTTTCTAGCCATATAAGTTTTATTTTCATATTCTGCTCCATGCATATTTTATTCAATTTTTTGTTTTTCAGCACTCTGATGGATATCGTGGTTGTTTCAGGTCCTGGGATCTCTTCTTTGAGTAGGGTGTCTCTATTTTGGTTCACATTTCTATTTCTAGTCATCTTATCATTGTAGCTTGTATTTATGCAAACACACTGAGATAAAGTGCCATCCTGCATTGTTTACTTGGAACCTTGCATATCTTGTGTCTTGTTATACATGCACTATTAATCAAGTGCCATGAGGGGGTTGATGTTTGCCGGTTGTTTGCCATCTTCCTTTGTCTAGTGAGTGTTCCTTCCATGAAATTCGCCTCATGATGATGTGTCTTAGCACCTTTGATGTTCTTGGTTCTTCATCATGTAGTTGTTTTTGGCTGTCCTTTTCAGTGTTCCTGTCCCTCTCCCACTTCTGCATTATGGGGAGGTTTATCCTGTTGGTTCTATTGCTTTCATGGTTCGATTGATTAGCTTTTTAGGCTTTGGTTTCTCATGCCATCTGTATCTTCGATTTCAATTTTTTTTGCCTTGTTTGCCTCCTAATTTGAGTAGTGTCATTTGAGGGCACTCATGCAGATTACAGTCTTCTCTACCTGGTCATGTTCTAGTTCAGTGGATGTTCTTCAGATCAGTAGTTATTCTTCGATAGAGTTTGCAGGGTCTTCATGCTTCAGTGATATTCTTTTTCATCTCTTTTTGGAGTAGAGTTTTGTTCCCACGTGGTTTTCTCTATTTCTCTAGTTCATAGAGATTTCATTATATTTGGGTACCTCATTAGGCCTTGTTGTCGGGACCCATCTTTTTTGCTTTCAGTAGCTATTCTAGGTTTTAGCTTCTCCCTAAGTCTAGCTTAAGGGGGGGTGTTAGAGTATTCGGGTATTTACTTGATTAATTAAACATTATTTGTTTAATTATTTAAGTTCCCTTTATCTCTTTTACACTTAAGCTAACTTTAGGTGCATATAATTAATTATTTTGATTAATTATTATGTGCAAACCTAGGTTTTCCCTTTTAGGGTTTCTTGACCTATTAAAGGTTGAGTTCTTTCTTTTCATTGTATGAAGAAGGATTATTATGGACAATACATTTTGGAGATTATTGAGCTCTCATCTTTTGGAGCATATTTTTCCTGTGTATTCTTTCCTTCTGTGATTTGCTTCATTGCTTCTCCTTGTAACAGGTTTTTCAGCTTGCAGAGATTATTTGGGCTCCTGTGGTGTTGTATTTTCTCAACTCCTATAGTAAAGCTTATGGGGGGGTTTTAGAATATTTAATCTTTACATGTAGGAATATTTTCTCAACTCCTATAGTAAAGCTTATGGGGGGGTAAAGGAACTGGCTTAGGTGGAGGTTTTGGCTTCTTCACAATAGGAGGCTTTGGCTTTGGCTTTGGTGGTTTCACAACTGGTGGCTTAAGATGTGCCTTGTCTAGTTGCTTAGGTATAGGGGATGGTGTGTGAATGGATGGAGGGGGAGACTTGTACTAGTATGCCTCTAGTGAACTTGCATGGTATGTTGATTTTGATGGTATCGCAGCGAGAATGGAGCCAAGGACCAAAATGTGCAAGAGCTTACACCTGAAGCTCATCTTTCCCATCTTTGTCTGCGCCACGGGAGGGCATAGATTGATCTCAAAATTATGAGGGTGCATTTATAGGACATGAAAGAATCTTCATGAATTGTAGCGTGTGGATAAAGTAAGTCTTGGCTCTGTGATGCCATGTGGGTTTTTTTTGGCCCTTTTAAATATGAATTTTAGCGCATGGAGTGAGTGTTGGCTTTGTGATGACATGTGGAATTTGTAATGGTTTTCCATAAATCCTGGTTCGCAGTAGTCAATGGTTAAGGGTATTAGGTATGAATCGAAGTTCCCTTCAAAATTGGCTAGTTGACAAAAATTTAGTGTTCTTTTTAATCAGTCAAAATTATCTGGTACAAAAAGTCAATAATATGAAATTTGTCAAAAATTATAGATCGTTTATTGTGATCAGCAGAATGGCTTTGACTTTTCCAAAAATTTTGAAATAAATTTTAGGGAAATCTTAAAACATATATAAAATTAAATTCCACATTTAAGATTTCCCTAAAATTCACATGTTTTAAATGAATTAATCTAATTGATTATTACAAAACATTTAAAAATTAATAAATATTTATATATATAAATTTAACCTCACTCTAATTTAACCCTAATCCTAATCCTATCTCTAATTCTAATTCTAGCCCTAAATTTAACCCTAGACCCTAATTGAACCCTAATGCCAACCTTTTTTAAACCATGACCTAACAATAATCATAACCCCAATTTAAACCTAACCAATTTTAGCTATAACCTTAATTAAACCCTTATTGTAACTGAAATATGTTCTCCTAATTGAACCCTAGTCTAACATTAACCCTATTCCCTATTTAATCCTAACCTTAACCTTAACCCTAATCTAGTATTAGCCCTAATGCTATTGAAACTTTATTTGTTTTATAACCCTATCCCCGATTATAATTTAACTCTAGTCCTAACTCTAACTCAAAGATTTCTTGCATAATCCTAATTGATGCCTAATCCTATTTAACCCTAGCCCTAACCTAGTCTTAAGCCTAACATTAACCCTAATTTTAATGGAAAAATCTATTCTAATTTTAATCCTAATTAACCTTGAACATAAACCCTAGTTTAACCTTAACACTAATTGTAACCTTCATCCCAAACTTTATTCTATAAAATTAACAAACCTAATGATGTAAGGCATTAATTAATTTGTCTCTAGAAAGTTATTAAAAGGTAGCCATGAGGCATAAAATTTAAAATTAAATTTATCAAAATTAAATTTAAGAGTGTGCACATTGTGTAGGTTGTTTAAGCTCCTTGTTCAAGATATCTATAGTAATTTTTTTAATATCAATTCTAAAAAATGTGTTGTTTCCATTCTAACAATCAATTTTAAAATAAAAATTTTAAAAGTTCAAAAGAAACATAAATATAAATTATTAATTATTATTAATTAATTTTTATTGAGACTTAACATATAACATCAACAAAAGATTGATTATCTGTAAAAAGTGTGATCCCTTGATTATACTATAAATGGTTGTTTCCTCTTACTAATTCACACTACAATTAGTTACAACATATATTTAACTAGCACTTGCACTAGAAGGACGTGCAAGGATTATGCTAATAGACAATTATATATAGATATGTTAGAGAGTAAAACTCGATATGTGCATAAAAATATACTAATTTAATTTACTATATCTGATGATAGAATATTATTTTTTGTTTATACAATTTTAATTAGGTCGATGATTCATCTTCAAGCTTTCATTTCTTTCTATAAATTTGCTTCATGTTTTAAGTGGTCTATGTATTTTTCTTAACAACTTGGCAATTTTACTCCAAGATTGTAATGGAGGTGCAATGTGTTAGGATTTCCAAAGATACTAAGAGGGGGGGGGGAATGAATAAGTATCTGACCGGTATAATAATTTTCTTAACTTATAACATGAAAAGCATATTAAAACTATGTACCGGTAAACTAGATATAATCCAACAAATAAGAATAACAAGCACAACATGAAAAGCACACCATAACACAATATTTTAACGAGGAAACCCGGTGTGGGAAAAACCTTGGTGAGATTTGTGACCCACAATATTCACTTATTGTGTGTGTATATTTACAGTGTACAAAATTTTGGACTCAAGATTAGTATCCTCTAGTGGAGTCTCCATACTCTCAGTGGCTAGTTGACTGTCTGTAGTATGTGTCGGTGGAGTATCAATAAGAGGTGGGAGCACATTATCAATTATTTTAAGGCTTGGAGGTCCACCTACCTTACCTTTTCCCTTATCCATGTCCTTTTGGTATACTCTAATAGTCTTGGGTCTTAGTAGCTCTTCTTGTTTCTCTTTTTCTATCAAGAATATATCCCATGCATCTGTTGTTTCCTTAGAGACTTCATTCACTCTACCTGCCATCAGTGCTACATGTCGATGAGCAGTTGAAAATACTATCTGGTTAGCTTCACTGATTAGTTTGTTTATCTCATTAGGTGAGTTTATTGGATGCACTGCAAGTAGTTTTTCAATTTTTATTTTCTTATCCAGTTCAATAGCTTCTAGTCTTCTATACAGATCATTGGGTATTTCATCAACAATTTCCATCAAAAATTTCTTGTATATATCCAAGTGTAAAATTTCACTATTCTCTATGCTTTCTTTGTCATCGGAAGATAGTGTGTTGTATAGTTTGCTAATGTTTTTCAACTTTCCATCTTCAGTTATTTCACTTAAGAGTTTATCTAGTGGAGCGATGTCTTGTTTTACCTTCTTTTTCTTAGGAGTCAACTTTTTCGCTGGAGGCCTTACTACCTGTTGCTTTTGCCTTGTTTTCTTACATGTGTATGAATGGCTCAAAGATGAATTGATAGACAATCTAAAGAAGATTAAAGGAGATAAAAAAGGGGGAGTAGTGTGATGAGAAAAATGATCAGAATGGGACATCATCAGCTCAGGGGGAGCATACATTTTTGGGCACACAGTTTTGGTAAGATAAATCTTGGCAGATTCATTTTGGACATCTTTTTGGACACTTTTTGATTTTTCTCATGAGTGTTGCCATCAATGCCAAAGGGGGAGATTATTGGCAAATGCACACTCCAATGAGAAATTGTAGGTGATTGAAGGTATTGTCATTGATTGCAACCTTACAATCATGTGATACCGACAGGAAGACTCAAGCATTGGCAGACTCTACACCGGCATACAGAACACTGGCACCAAAAAGGAAGAATACCAGCACCGAAAGCTGACAGCAATTTTGTATAAACATATTTTGTAATTAATTGTAAAATATTTTGTAAGCTGACATGGCGGATTGTAATATGACTCATATATGTATGAGATCATTGTAGATCATTTAGGATATGATATGATGTGAAATATGAATAGAAGGTAGCAGACCTAATATGTGAATTAATGGATAAGAGTTTATGTATATTGCAAATCTTAAACTGGTATTGAATCTGGCATAGCAGATGCTGATCTGAAGCAGTATAAGACATTGTATTTGTATAATACAATTTTGTAAGTCAGTGTGACTTCTTCTGTAACTGAGCAGTGAGCTCTAGGCACTTGGCCTTCCTACATGTGCAAGCCCCTATTGTAAGCAGTAATATTCTCTTATTGGCCAGTAAGTGAATACTGTGGGTCACAAATCCCACCGAGGTTTTTCCCACAATGATTTTCCTCATTAAAATATTGTGTTATGGTGTGATTTTCATGTTGTGGTTGTTATTCTTATTTGTTGCATTATTTCTGGTTTACCGGTACACAATTTTAATATGCTTTTCATGTTATAAGTTAAGAAAATTATTATACCAGTCAGATACTGATTCACCCCCTCCTCTCAGTATCTTTGGGAATCCTAACACAATGCTAATGTTGATTTTAATTTATATTGAATGTATTATAAATTTGAAAGAAGAATTGGGTCAATAGAGAAACCAAATATTTTTTAGAATCTTAAAAATTTATTTGTTTGCATGATAATATGAGATAATGTCTCAAAATGAAAGAACTATATTTGAATAACTATTGGATATGGGTTCTAAGTGTAGCATAGCTATCATCTATCATTTAAAATCAAATCATTACGATGTTATTGTTCTTTTATTTTCATGGCTTGAGGTTTGGATTTTCCTTAGGCTCACTCAAAGTGGTGGTTGTTTTCCTAGCAAAGTGACATTTTTTTATCAAGTGCCACATAACACTTAATCAAATCTAAGGAAATAAATTGACTTCTCATCTCAATTGGCATTCCATGATAAGATATACAATTTATTTGTAATATGGTCAAGGTATTAGAGGAAGAAATAAATAAATTTGGGCTTGACTCTATTTACATGATGGAAATGGCTTTTTTAAGTTATATTCTATGGCTTTTGGCCTATTAAATAAGCAAAGATGATCTTGAGCTCTATTCACATGTCAAAAATAGCTTGTTTTAGCACTATATATATATATATATATATATATATATATATATATATATATATATATATATATATATATATATATATATATATATATATATATATATATATATATAGAGAGAGAGAGAGAGAGAGAGAGAGAGCGCTTCTTTTCTCTCTATTAATAGCTTGTTTTATCTCTATTCACATGGTATCAAAGCAGGTTAGACTACTACCAGTCATTTTTACAAGTTATACTAGAGGACATATAAAACTTGATGAAAAACTTATTTATGCTTAATAAATAAATTATGGTAATATCTCTTCCTTGCTAATTTGTGATTTTAGAGAAGAAAAGCATCATATATTATATTAAAAAATATAATTCTCCAAATTGAGCAATATGATTACAAGATATTTTTTCCTCATAAAAGTTGACATTTGAGCAAACACAATAAGAGACAATATTTAATATATTTTTTAAAAAATGGCCTTGAGATTGTCTTTTCTTTTTGGATTTCATCAACATCATTAATTAATGGTACTTGTAAATCAAATAATATTTTATTTAACTCTCAACAAACTAGATATTGATGCTATCTACTTAGCATCAAAACAACATGTTTGAGACGCATATTCAAAAGGTTTCAACACAACTATTCATTTTATTTTCTTGATTAAAGGAAATGATCTATTTGGTCCATCTTTTGTTTTTATATACATTATATGTGTATACTTGTATTTTCATTAAAACTTCAACATTGAAGTATCATTAAAAATTTTAAAAATCAAATTATTTCTTCATCAAATTCTTTTAAATAATTATAGCCTAATAACTATTAGATTATTAATTATTTGTGAATGGGGGTTATTGAAAAGATGTGACTAGTGAAGCCACCCTTCCTCCTATATTTAAGGAGGTTCTCTCACATTTGAGAGTTGTAGGAATTTGGAGATTTATAGTGAGTTGTATCACTATGCACAAGAGGTACTTATTGCCCATGTGGAAGTATTGGAGGAGTGTCGCCAAGTTCTAGTCTATTTTATCATATACTACATCTGTAAGTGTTTTTATAATTCAACGATGCTTTATGGGGTTCTTTACCCAAAAGGGTTTTACCCATGTATATCTTGTATAAGATGTTAATTTATGGTTGTATGATTGTTAATGTATTTATTATATATCTTGTTTATAATGATTAGTATCATAAGATCCTAATTTCTAGCATGGTATCAAAGTATATTAGGCTACTACTAATCATTTTTACAAGTTATACTAGAAGACATATAAAACTTGATGAAAAACTTATTTATGCTCAATCAACAAATTTGGTAATATATTTTCTTTCCTAATTTGTATTTTTAAGAGAATTAATTCATCTTATATTATATTAAAAAATATAATAATCCTCATTGAGGAACATGATCACAAGAATTTTTGTTTTCCTCATAATAGTTGACATTTGAGCATACACCATAAGAGGCAATACTAAATACCTTTTTTATTAGTTTGGCCTTGATATTTTTTATATTTTTTTTTGGATTTTGTCAACATCATAATTAGTGGTACTCGTAAATCAACTATTATTCCATTTAACTCTCAACAAACTAGATATTAATGTCATCTAATTAGCATCAAAACAACTTGTTTGAGAAGCATATTCAAAATGTTTCAACAATATTATTCATTGTATTTTCTTGATTAAATAAATTGATATATTTGATCTATCATTTATTTTTATACAAATTCTATGTACATGCTTGTATTTTCATAAAAACTTCAACATTAAAGTATCATTAAATTTAAAAAAAACAAAAAATAATTTCTTCATCAAATTCTTTTAACAAAAGTATAATAAAATTGATAGAAAGATCAATATATAGACATTACTATTATAAATTCATAATTCACTTAGAGATATGAAATAATGCACCTCTAGTATGAAAAGGCGTGTCTTCTAAACTCTCCTGACTCCAATCTATATCCAAGGGGTTTTTGACTATTCGAAAAAAGAATAGAAAAACAATATTTTGCAAGAGTGATTCAATATTATAGTTATGTCACATACAACAATGAGCATCTACAAGGGGTTGTTTTATACATCTCTTATTACGCAATGTATAAGAAATAAAGAAAGAGAGATTTTTTTGATAATTTACAATGTTAAGGTGATTTGTATATGGGTCTCTATATAACTTATATCATATAAATACAGAAATAAATCTAAGAAAGAATAGTTTAAATAGTTCCTTCAATGATATATGGGTAATGAGGCATATGGTTGCCTTTCAATTTATAGTTGGAAGGACGACTATAAATTTTGGGCACAATCTCTTCAAGGTCTGTGCAATGTATCTTTGGTAGTCCTTTTTACTTAAGGAGAACAACTTCGAATATCTTGAATTGAATATAAATGATCTTATTAATGAGAAGTTTCTCTTGAATTGAATTGTATGAGAAGCCCATTAATGAGAAATTTCTCTTGAATTGAATATAGATATTTTTTAGTTCTATTTTTAAGTATATGAAATGTCACACAATGTTGAAGGCTTGGCCTCTTCCATTCAAGGCTTTAGACATAGTTATTTATGCATATGTTGAAGTCATAGTAAGATTACATAGTTAATTTTTGTAGTCTAATCCCTTGTAGGGAAATAAAAAACATAAGCGTATTCATTATCAACCAAATAGTGGATGTAATGGTCATGAATTTTAGTCATCATGTGTTTACAATTTGTTCCTTGGTGGGTCAATAACAAAGATAAATGTATTCAATACGAACCACATAATGGATGTAATGATATTGAACTTCAATATGTTTGGTTTCGGTATCATATATTGGATTATTCACCATCTTCAAGAACCCTTGATTATCAAAAGGGAGTGAATTTAGTGAAGTGGAATGAAGATAAAGATCGACCAAGATCCATCACAAGCACATTGCATCAAATCCTATATGCACAACTAACTTATATTGTTGGAAGATAAAGGAATTATATCTTATAACTGAATCTACCATAAAATTACTCCTAGTCAAAAAATGTAAAGATATATCCAATTGTAGACTATTGAGTATCAGCTAGTGATCCAAATTAACTGGAATTAAAATATCCACATTACATGAAATTAGTATATTGCTAATATACAATGCCAAAAATGAGTATTCCTTTGGCATGTTAAAGAATGTATTTTGTGGCTTGCCAATATTCTTCTTGAAGCTTTGACACACATCTAGAAAAGTCAATTATTGTGAAACATAAGTTTGTTTGAGTGATAGTAAGATAAATCAAATGAGTCACTAATAAATGATAAATTTCATCCACACAAGAATAGAATTTTGGAAACTTAAGAATGAATAGACATGCTAGTAAATTACAAAAGAACTAGATAAATTTATTAGATGTGTCTATATAAATTTCAAATGGTCAATGGAAATTAGGAACTAGTGTCATGCATCAATGTGTATGAGCAATCTAGACTGCACTAAAATGTTGGCCATTCAATGTTGAGAAACACATTGAGTTAATGATCATAGAAAAGAAATACAAAATAATTTTTTAAGCAGGCCTTTCCTATCACAGTGAAAGTCAAGAAATTTATTGTAAATGAACCTGATGATCAATAAAATATGCAAAAGAAGTTGCAAATTACTGACACAAAGTATGGAAGAGGTACTCAAATCTATTTAACAGCCAAAAGTTATTTTGTAAAACATTGAAACCCATGAGGACTTTTAACTATATACTTACTTTTTTGACATTGTGGTGTTTAAGTATTGTGCCCATCCATTGTCACCCTGTTAACATGTTTTTTAATGTCATTGCATTATAAGTACAAGAACAAGACAAATGAAAACTAATTATTATAGTGAATTGTTATTGTTCTTCATTCATACCTTGTTGACCCATAGCATTGTTGAAAGACAAACACTGATGAGAACTTCTTTGGGTAGATGTTGATGCTAATTTTAATATAGTGCAAACAAATTATCATTATATATATATATAAATATAACACAGAAAAAAAGGGCATGTTTTGTTGATTGTTTAGAAACTTCTTAATGTTGACAATTAAAAAAATAACTTATATTTGATGGAATTGACTTAATGCCATTAACATATTGTCCCCTAATTGCTCTGATTGTTTCTTTCCCTTCCTCCTATAACTATTTGAGGGAACACAAACAATTCAGACCAAGGAACTTCATTCAATGTCTTTAGACTATCAGCATGCCTACAATGTGGCTAAGGCCAAAGATAATCTCATCTTGCATTAAGCCAAGTCTGCATGTGGATAGTGATAGTTTCAACTAGATTTGTATGAGGAATAAAATAAAAAAGGTAATGCATTCAATCACTAAAGATCAAGCATGAACCTCTTCAAACAACATGCAAAGGACTGGACTTGTTCATGTGATTCTGGTCTTGTTTGTGACAACATCTTCCAAACTTCACTTGAATCATTATACAACACCATCATTTGTAAAGGTGAAGAAAAATCCATGCAATTTTGAGGGGCATGTTGAGGAGTTAGAACATTGGATCTATTCTTGTAGACCACATCAAGTGTACAAGTTTCATTTGGAATTTTACATATTTGGTGGGTATAGAAACATCATTTACATGATATATTGTGTTAAACTAAAATAAGGCTTTGGAAACCATAAAATATTTGATAATGCATTAAATGAACATAGAATCATATAATATCCACTTACTTGGAATTCCTCCTACACCATCAAATAAATTATTAGTCATTCTAGCAACCGTTGGGACATGCTTGCAACATGGGTTTCCCTACAAATTCCAAGGGTACTCACAAACATATAGGTAAATGACATATATTCTAATCATGTACTAGTTGTATGAACTCTAACTTTTCACCTAGTGCCAACCAAGATGAGTTTCATCTAGAACACAATCGGCATCAAGAATTGCATTTCCCCTCTCAAGACTAGTTTGCATATGTCAAATCTTATAGTTAATGAGAAATCTAAAATGTTGCAACTTCTACTTTTGCCTATAGAATGGTTCCATTCTATAGAAAGGCTATAATATAGATGGTTCATCTACCTTGTTAATTTATTTTGACATACAAATGTACCACATCATCTATGTGTGATGGTATGATTCGATGGCAAGATTTGCGTCTTGGTTGGCATGGGGAAAGTGTCTAAATTTTTTATACCACATTGTTGCAAATTAGAAAGACATAAAATATAAATGAAAATGTATAAGATGTATTATAATAGCATTTAAGAATTGATACTAGAGTGAACTATTCCAAATCTTGAACTCACAAATATAACCATGTCCTTTTTACCATGTTTTATTGTAGTACTCAAGAAAGCAGGACTAATCATTGAACTCATCAAATAAATTATGCCATAGGAAAATAGTTCTTTCTTCATTATCATCCATTGCCAACATGATCATCTCTAGGTAGTGAAATATATCCATTAGTCTATCCTTCATTGTATACTTCTACACATTCTTGAGACATGAATGGTGCATGTGCCAAATATAGAGGAGAACATAATATTTAAAAATAGCCCTGATAGAAAGACAACAATAAATCATAAGTGATAGATGGAAATAGAAACAATGAATCCAAACGTATCATATGTTTTAAAATAAAGAATTTTAACAAATGAAACATGCACATACTATATGGTGTGTATCTTTGCATTGGCATTATCAATCAAAATGGTATTAATCCTCCAATCATTTATGGCATCCTTTCCTTGTCTCTACACCTCATCCAACCACCCTTGGATGTCCTTGATCTTTCTTTGGGCGACCCATGCAACAGGAACTCCTGCTTATGGCTCATTAAAAACTAGTAGGGAATACAATTAATATTGTTGGTAAAAATAGAAACAACAATCATTAGTAGTTGTAAACACATTGAGCTACTAAAAAATATAAAGAAGAATTATTATAAGGGCTTCTCAACATTTTACCCCATATTTATTGGTTGTAAATATTGAATTCATCAAGATGATTGAATCATGGGAGTGTCAAACCATCATCTTGAGCATCCATGGAGTCTAGATACCCAACCATGCGGTCATGATTGAATATACTAACCAAGAATACATCTTGGTTGAATGTTATTTATACATTGTACTTTGGTTGACTCTATTGCTCATGCAGACAAATGTAACTTTTTCACTATTAACCAAGACTTTCCTTGGAAGGAAAGAATCCAATCTAGCAAGTGGAATTACTTCACAAAGTTCAGGAATGGCATCATCTTCCATGAGAATTGGACTCCAATCAAGATCTTTGGACAAGAAGTGATAGACTCCTTCACCAACAACTTGCACTTCCAAATCCATTAGGAGTTGCCATTTTTTTTGTCCCCGCATTCTAAGGAGGAAGCTAGTACAACCTTCTAGTAAATGGAAATCGCTATCAGTAAACATTGTAAATAATAATATTTAAAACATAAGTTAATTGGAAGAGTGGGACTATTTATTTACAAATTCATAGAGCTAATATGAGGTATTTCAAATCTATATTTCTTCTAAAATAATAAACTCAACCTCTATAGTTTAAAAATACAATGTGTTCTTTAACGTACAAGTATATATATAGTAACTTTAATGGGAAAATGCAAAATGAACTATGATACCTTGTACCAAGGATTGAAATGGTGGAGAAACTATGTAGAAAACTTCATTCTAGTACATGTTTAAACATGATACATGCAACAAAATTTTGAGAGGACGAGGAAAAAACATAGTCCTATACTCCATTGACCAAATATATCATTCCACTATTGTAATGAACCTTAGCTAAAAATAACGTAATTTACATATGTTGTGAAGATGTTGCATAAGGAGTTGATAGAAATATACATAGTTTAGAAATTAATTGTATCCTAGGAACATTGAATATAGGTTGTGCATATTGAATAACACACTATGTAGTACGATTTAGAAGAAGAAATATGAGATAAATGAAAGATCATATCCTTCTAGAAAAATGAACTTCAACATAAATTTTAAGTGGTGCACAAACCTAATTTACCTAATCATGGGTTTGTTGATTCATGTTAGTCCTTTCAAAAAATGTGAACTAAACAAATATTACAGATCATAGCACCCAAGAAGTTAACTTGTGTACATTAAAAAACATAATGTGTTCTTCAATATTTCTAGGATCTCTTATCTTATGCATGGGATCCTTTCAAAGAACAATAAAAGTTCTTTAATTTTCACCCTTTTCATCAGTCTTGATGTCTATAGGGTATCCACTTTCATTAATCTAGTGCTAGTTATTTTTTTCATATAATTGGGGAAAAATGAGTAATATTTAGCCAAAAACCAATCTACCCTCCAAGGAGTTAAGTTCAAAATATGTAGCTAAAAACCTTAAATTTTAAACCTTGACTTTGAAATAATTAAGTTTAATATCCAATTAAAATCATTGGTGTTGGATCTTTACCCACTATGAACATCTTCAATTTTCGTGAGCCACACAACAAATGTGATTTGATTAGCTATGGCCTTTAGAAAACATGATTTTTCATGTTGGAACATCAAAACATGGTAGGCCATGGAATACATTTCAAAGGTAGGTTACATCAAAATGTGCATTATTATAGATTTTTTATTTCAATTTGGTTAGGCTTAAGGTTTAAACTCTACCACAAACTTGAACAAATATTTCAAGTGAATGTTAGCAGCAACAAAGAGGGAAGATTGAGAGGGGGGGTGAATCAATCTTCACTAGATCAACAAATTTAACCACAAAATAGATCTGATAAACTACAGTAGTAAGACAGATAAGAAAATTGAAAGCACGACACACAACACCAAGATTTTGATGTGGAAAACCTAGTTAAGGGAAAAACCACAGTGGGAACCTACCCACAGTAAGATGATAATTTGCACTAGTATGTGAAAATATTGCAATGGGGAATACACATGCATTCAGGCACATTGCCTAGAGCTCACTGCTCAAATATAATGGCTCGGAAGGCTACAATCCTCAAGGAAGTCTCACTGACTTACAACAAGATTTGGACTACAATCTGAAAGAAATAAATTGAAAGAATAGCATCTCCAAATGCCTGATTACAGTTCCAGTTAAGTACAATTATCTGCTCTGCAACACCAATCTCTCCTCAATATCAATACCAAAGGATAAATCTCATGTTCACACATAAAATACTCTCTAACAATGTAGACACAGCATCAACACCTAAATTACATGAATATATTACCTATATATACAGTTCATCAACCTTGGTAACAAGGTTGGCTAAACCCTCAACCCTCAGTTACAAAATTACATCACACGATACAAAGATCAACCATAAGACCAATATAATGATTTTTATAGCATATCATGGACCTAAATCAAATTCCCAAATGAACAAATCCACTGGAAATCATGCCAAGATCAGCCACAACACACTACACCACCAAGAAAACCACATAACACAAAAATCATCATTGATTGATAGAAACCACCAAAAACTCACACAATGATCAATGTGGATCACCAAAACAAATAGGACATGACTAGGAAACACTAGAAAAAATACTATAATCATCAGTAACAATTTCACCAACACCACTTATCAAATATTCATATGTCAACGTCTGAAAGTTCAAGAACACAACCAATCACCAACTGTGATGAAGAAAGATAACTTGTGTTGCACCAAATCATGATCCATTTGAAATGAAGATACACAAGACCATCCCAAAAAATATCCCAAAATCTTAGCACAAGATATAATCACACTAGAATATGGTCAGAGGATATACTGAACTCTGGAAAACAATGATCACCAAAACAACATTGTAAATCGGATCATAAGATCTTCCCAATCTATAATCATCAGAGCAATAAATAGGAATATGTTGACATCAATGACAACAACATATCCTAGCAGCAAAGATAACCAACAATATCTAACAATCTCCCCCTTTGGCATTGATGGCAACATATGAATGTGAAAAACAATGAATGCAAAGCAAGAAGATATCTCCAACAAACTCCCCTTAAGATCAGGACATATAAAGCAGTTTTTCACATGATCTCTCTCTCCCCCTTTGACAACAATGCCAAAGATCTCAAAATAGAAAACCAAACTTACTCTTCCCATAACAGAAACATGAATCTTTGTCCCCTAAGATTTGGAGTACTCTACCAAAGGAGTAGCACCAACTCATCAATCCAAGTAAAAGGATAAGACTATGAAGTCCAATGGATTGATGCAACTCAATGCATCTATTTCTCATAGGGAGGGGTAGATACCCCTAACTTGTCTCTCAAATAGACAAATGTATCTACAGGTAAAGGTTTCTTACTAGCCCATGAAACCAATTTCTTACCCACAAAGAATGCTCCACCAGTAGTTCTCTTCCAGTCATCAACATCCCTAGCCCAATCTACATCAATGTAGGCACACAACATGAAATCATCATTCCTCGAATACCACAAACCATAATCCACACTTCCCTTCAGGTATCTGAATATCCTCTTCATACTAGTGACATGAATCTCTTTTGGATCAGCTTGATATCTAGCATTCATGCACACACCATGCATAATGACTGATCTAGTCTGAGTAAGATATAACATTCTACCAACCATATATCTGTACAAACTCTTATTATCTTTCAGAGATTCATCATTCTTAGAAAATTTACAACTAGTCACCATAGGAGTTCCAACCGGTTTGGAGACATCTAACCCAAGCTTCTTCAACAATTCCTTCACATACTTAGTTTGACATATGAATATACCTTTTTCAGTCTGTGAAATCTACAAACCTAAGAAAAATTTCATCTCAGCAATCATAAACATCTCAAATTATTTGTGCATATCACCGACAAACTTCATGCTCAAGTCATCATCACCTCCAAAGCTAATATCATCAACAAAGACTTCAATAATCAAGATGTTATTATTTTCTATCTTAAAATACAAATTACTATTAGCAACACCTTTAGTAAATCCTAATTTTAACAAATACTTATCTAATCTTGCATTTCAGGCTCTAGGGGATTGCTTTAATCCATAAAGGAATTTCTTCAACTTGTATACCATGTCTCCATCATCTAACAATGAAAACCCATCAGGTTCCTCAATGTAGATTTCTTCCTCTAGCTCACCATTCAAGAAGGTTGATTTCACATCCATCTGATATACCTTGAAATCTTTATAAGCAGCATAACCAAGCAATAGTCTTATAGCTTCAAGTCTGGCCACCGGAGCAAAAGTCTCCTCATAATCAATTTGTTCCTTCTAAGAGTATCATTTGCAAACAAGTCTAGCTTTATTTCTGACAACTTCACTGGCTTCATTGAATTTGTTTCTGAATACCCATGTAGTACCAATAGAATTCTTATCCTTAGGTCTAGGAATGAGTTTCCATGTATTATTCTTTTCAATCTAGTCTAGTTCTTCTTCCATAGCTCTCATCCAAGTGTATGTGCAGGATCATGGTGTGCCAAAACAGGCCCTTAAGTGGCAATGAAATTTCAAAAAATCAGAGTTATGCAACTTGACATGAAAAATGAGTAAGTTATGAACATTATTTTTAAAATATGTAAGAAGAGAATCTATAGAAAATTGAATGTAGTTTCTAAGCTACTAGTTGTTTTTTGAAAAAAAAAAAATCCTATTTGATGAAAATTTCAAATTTCAATGCAGTGGTACAAAAATTTCAGGAAAAAGATAAGAAGTAGGTGTATGTCTGACCACCCTAATCACAATCAAATCATAATATTTTTTTATAAGATTTATAATATAAGTATTAGACTCATGTCCGGATGTGACACATATTTTTTTATAATTTTTTATAAAGTAAATAATTATTTATGAATTTTTTACTACAGCTTTTCAGAAATTCAGAAACTCCTATGTCTAACCACCTTAACTTGGTCAAAACCTTATGAAACTCATTTTTTTTAATTTTTCCCTATAGTAGATGAAGCATAGGATGTGACGCATGTTTCAGATTCAAAAAATGTTATACGGTTTGAAAGTTATGAGTATTTTTCAATCAGTCTATCAATCAGGACTTTTGTCAGAATTCAATTAGAAGATAAATAATAATTATTTATTAAAGTCGAAATAAGACAAGCCCTATATTGTTGGAAAGCTAAGAATGTCCTTAAAAAACCCTTTTCATTTTATCAATTTTTGTTATAAAAAAAGTTGTCAGCCACCAGTGTAAAGTCTAGAAAATCAAGGAATACTAAAAAACACGTTTTTTCAGTTGACTTTCTAGGCTTGTCACTTCCAAGCCAAATCTTGAAGCAAACCTGAACCAAAATATGGAAGGAAAAAATTATGTTTTAAAAATGGATATCCAATTTTTGAAAAAATAAAAAAAATATATTTTAGTAAATTGGGCATAACTTTTGCGTTTTATATCAAAATTTTGATTTTTTACAGGCGTTGGTGTAGACACTCAAAATTGTCATGTCTAATTAAATAAATATTTTATTTATTTAATTATCTAAGCCTAATTCTTCTATTAATTAAATAAATTTTTTTTTATTTAATTAATTCATTTATCCTCTTCTAGCCTTATTTCTCATTTAAATAAATACATTTATTTATTTAAATTATCCTTTTCCTAAATTAAATAAATATTTTATTTATTTAATTGTCCTACTTCTTCTATTAATTAAATAAATCTTTATTTATTTAATTAATTCATTATCTTTTTCTACACATGACACATGTCATTCATCTCTTAATTCCTACACTACCTACCTCTTTCATTATTTTATTATTTCCTTTACCTACCCTCTAATCCTAGCCGACCTCTCTTTTTACACCTCTCAATCTTAACCCTCCATTTCTTATTGTGTCTTCTATTTAAGGAGATGCTTTCTTCATTGTCAAACCCTAATGACAGAACCCTAATGACTAATGGCTAATGATTGATTTTGGAGTACTTGGCTACAATACGATCCTACTTGCAACCACATTCCGTTCTTTGTTGAGCTCTTGTGCATATAAAAATCTGAGAGCAAATATATCAAGCAAGATCAATGGAGATAGGAAGAATGGAGATCAAAACCCTATTGGACATGTGATGGTATAATCTTTGTGATTTTGAATTATTTGCATTGTCTTAGGTTATCTTCATATGTTATGGTGGATCTTTGTTCATTGTTAGGCTAGGGTTTAGTGGTTGAATTCATTTTAGCCTTTCAATATTGTTATTATTGTTATCCATTTTCACCATACACATTTTGGCACGCCTGGTGGGACTCTTGTCCCTTTGCATTTAACATTTTTGTTGCAGATTTCGTATTTTTGAAGTTGCAGATCGGACAATTTCGATGATATTTTAAGTTTTTCCGCGTCTGCGAGTGTTCGGATCGCGTTTTTGTGTTTCAGAAGCGTCTGCGATATCGGGAATCGCGTCTGTGTTTCTGCCAATTTTTATTTTTTTTGCAGGTTTCTAGAATTGCGTCTGAGAATTTTAATCGCGTCTGTGCTGGATCTTATCGCGTCTGCACTCGGAAGTCGCGTCTGTGACTTCTGATAGCGTCTGTGAACTACAGAACTGCGTCTGTGTCGTATAGACGCGTCTGCGTCTGGTATAAAGGCATTTGTGCATTCTGTTTTGCAATTTTTCAATTTTTCTTTGATTCGGGTTTTCGGATTTTGTACTTAGGGTTTCAGATCTGGTTTATTTTCGGCTAACCCTTGCAGATCTAGCTAACCTGATTTGTGCAACTTGCTTTGGAGGCAAAAAAAAAAACGCTTTTGTTGAAGGCCCCTTTTCACAAAGTCTTTTGGGTTTTCTAAAATTTACCTAACTTGTGTGCTTGCAGGAAGGGGTAATCATTTGAAACAACCCAAACTACTAACAATTTTGTTGCAGGGCCTTGGCTAGGGTTTCATAATTTTGTTTTGTGCCTTGTTTTCATAGATTAGCAAACACTTCCATTGGTGCACTAAAATTGAATCATTGTCTTTTGTGTCTTGAGCAATAGGCTCTTTTTGTTTAATCTTTAGAGGGTCTGTCTTCCCGTGTGGTCATTAGGACTACTAGTGAGAAGAGAACGACCCAAGTGGTAGCAAGGAAAACCCACCTCATCCAAACCACTATAATCAAATGTATTCATGGTGAAAACTATGAATAACGTGTGCTGATTAGTTCATACCGACACTATGTCTCCCCATAAACCCGTTTGATCAAATTTATTTGATCATTTGTAGGGCGTAACCCCTACTGGCTGGGAGCCTTCTGTATTTACAGAGCTGATAGTGCCGCATGTATGGCCACACGAGCGGATGCCCTTACTAGCACCTCTTTGTTTTAGATGCCCAAATCCTTCTAGTTGTTGAGGCAGGAGGTCGGACCTCTGGTAGCGGCCCACACACATACGGTTCTTAGTAGAGATACAAAGTTCGCCATGGGGAGTTTTCATGGGGACTGATGCTTGGCTGACCCAAGAAGTGAGTACCGAGGGTGGAGCCAGTGAGGTCAAGCATCTAAGTATCCGCTCTGAATAGCGTAGCCTCGGGGGTAAAACCCTATGTGGGATCAACAACTATTGTCTTGGCCAGCCCTAAGATTTGTGCTTGTCTTATGCTAAACACTCAAACATTCAAGACAAAACAACAAAACATTGTGTCTTTTGTGTCTTCAAGTGTATGCAAAAATTTTTACATCAAACAACACACTTTTGGAGTCTAAACAGTTTGCAAACATTGAGTCATCAACATTGTGTCCTCTTGTCACGAAAAACAGTCGAAAAATCAGATTTGGTCACAACAAAACAACTTCACAGATAGGAAAAATTGCACTAAGGTTACAGAAACGCGTCTGTGTCTGTTCAAACCACGTCTGCATCGGATAAGCGCGTCTGTGAAGTACAGAATAGCGTCTGTGTTTTTATCAGCGTCTGTGTAAAACAGAGAGGCGTCTATGTCTTGGAATCGCGTCTGTGAAGTATACAGAGGCGTCTGTGTCAGGATTTGAAAACTTTAACAGTCAAGCAAACAAAGAAAATTAGTTTCGGCATACTTGAGCTTCTTAGGTTGTCTCTTCAGGTTTCATCTAGCATTCAACCTGTCTTTGGGTCTCACATAGTCCATCATTGCTTCACATCTCATTTTACATTCATACTTGTCTAAACTTGAGTCAAAAAGGTCACTTGCTTGTCCTCATCATACTTTGTCAACACACTACATACTACTACACTTTGCTAAGTGGTCCCTCATCAAGGTTTCTTACCTTTGGGTCTCATTTGGTCTTACTTAGAGTCAAGGTCATCTTACCTCATCAAGAGAAACTGTCCTCTCTTTGGAAGTCACACCTACTCTACTACTTACATACTTGGTCTTACACTTTGGACATTGCAAGTACACCTCAAGATTCATTTACACTCCATACAACTCTTGGTCTTCCATCCTTTTTCATTTTTCATCTAGTCTCTCACATCTTGGTCAACACCTAGTTCATGGTTGAAACCCGCCTTCAAAAATCTAGGAGAATAGCTAAAGAAGCTCAAGAATCCGTAAATATGAGTTCTTATGAGTATGACAATGATCTATTCTACAATCCTGAGCACACTACATTACCAGACATGAATGTTTATAGACATAATCCAAATGTGGAAAGCACAAACACTATAAACAACAATGCTACGCACAATGACAATGTTGACAATTCTTCAATACTATCAGCAGACATACAAGAATCCATAATGGATCCTCAATTCAATAGATTGGTTGAAGAGATAATGAGGAGAGATCGTCAATACTTTTTAAACATGATGGCACAAAGTGGAGCTAAAATACCGCATGATTTTGACTTATCTCAACTTATGGAAAGTCGACCCTCACAACAAACTCAACCCAACATGGATCAAAGGAGACCAAATAGTGGAGGAAATAGAGGACCGAATGTGATGCCTGAGTCACCATCAGTTTTGCTTCAAAAGCCAGCAATCCCACATACACAAGCTCAAACATATGATACTTACACTCAAGGACCATCATGGAGGCCTTATGCTCAATCACATGCTCAAGGTATGAATCAATCAAAACAAGTGGATACTCAAGGACATCCTCAAAATTTTGACACAAGGAGACCTCATGTCAAAATTGGGGGCAACACAATGGAAAATAAAAGGCCTCTTGAATATGGTTTATATACACAAAACAGATATGGGGTCCCTCAACAAGAAGTTATGCCAAGTGCTCCATACATGTCGCAACAATATAGACCTCCATATGGACATGTCTACGATCAATATCATCCATACATGCAACAAGCTCCTCCTCAAATGGGCATTTCAAACATGGGGTATGCTACAAGAAATCAATCTCCTCCCAAAAATAATTTGGAGCAACAAATTAGAGATCTACAAAAGAAAGTGGAGGACATGAGTACATCCAAACCTACATATACTATGAGAGATATATGCCCTTATCCCTTTGATAAGAGCATTCCAATGCCTCCATTTCCTCCACACTTTGTAACGCCAAAATTTGACAAATATAGAGGGAGAGGAGACCCCAAGGCACACATAAGACAATTCTTCACAGCTTGCATTGAGGTAGCGGCAGAAGAAACATACTTGATGAGGTTATTCCCACAGAGCTTAGGAGATCAAGCTATGGAATGGTTTTCTCAATTACCTCCTGGTATTAAGTCATGGGGCGACTTGGCAGAGGCATTCATTCAACATTTCTCTTACAACATTGAAACAGATGTCTCAGTTACTACCTTGTGCAATACTAAACAAAAAGAAGGAGAATCTTTCGCAACATTTTTACAAAGATGGAGAAATCTAGCTAGCAGATGCTCTTGTGAAATCCTGCATAAACAAATGGTGGAGATGTTCACACAAAATGTTAACAAGGCTATTGGCTATGATCTCAGAAAAGCTTGTTTGTCTGCATTCAAGGATGTCATTGAAAAGGGCCTAGCAACAGAAAAGGTCTTAATTGAACAAGGAGTTATCAAGCTATTCAAAGAAAACAAAGAGGACTTTAAAGGAAAGGACAAACCAAAATTTTGGAATAAGAACAAGAACACAGTTAATGATGGTGTGGTTGATGCCAACATAGTGAGACCAAAGTTCGTCTTTTCTGGATCAAGTTCTACCAACAATCAGGTGAACAACCAAACAACTTCTAAACCTCAAAGGAAGTACACTCCATTGGGGGAACCACTTGAATCAGTATTCAAAAATCTTGTAGCAAACAAAGTAATTACAGTTCCAGATTTTCCTCCTTATGAACCAAAGGTAAAACCAAATTGGTGGAATGATGATGAGTATTGTGAGTTTCATAAGAGCAAGGGTCACAAGATAGGTAATTGCCATCGATTGAAAAACATTGTGCAAGATCTCATTGACAGAGGAGATATAGAGATTGAGGGACATTCATCTAATTAAGAGCATGAGATGTTTAAGGAACCATTCCCAAAACATGACAAAGGAAAAGGCAAAGTCACAGATGATCAAGCCAATTACACTAGAGCACCTTACAATTATGATTCTACTATCAATCACATCTCAATGGACAATTATATTTCTACCATTACTATCAAAAATAAAAATCCTGAGAATTCTTCTCAAAGACCCAAAATTGTCCTAAAAGGTGTGGGATCTTCGTTCGAATCTACCTCTGAATGTCATGTTACAACCCGTCGAGGTAAGATCACATTGCCAGGTGCCTCCACTAAGAATACCAATCTTTCATCAATCAAGCCTGAGTACGACCTTGTAGAACAACTAGGGAAGACACCTGCACTTATCTCTATTCTTGAGCTCTTACGTATATCTCCTGCACATAAAGCTATCCTTGACAAAATCTTGAGAGATACTGCCGTCCCTACTGATCTGAACGTGGACTAGTTTCAAGCCATGGTGGGATACCTATCCATTCCACACTCCCTCACATTCACAGAAGCCGATGACGCCTCCATAAGTCAGCCACATAATGCACCTTTACATGTTGAAGCCTTCATACATAAACATCAAATAAAGCGAGTCCTGATAGATGGAGGAGCAGGTCTTAATATTTGTACATTGAGCACCATAAGACAATTGGGATATTCTGACAAGGCTGTGAATGCTACAAACCAAATCACCATCAAGGCTTATGATGATGAAGAGCGCTCGTCCAAGGGCACGGTCACCTTACCACTAAGAATAGGGCCAGTCACAAAGGATGTGGTTTGTCAAGTCCTAGATTTAGATCTCACGTATAACATATTGCTAGGATGTCCGTGGATTCATGAAATGAGGGCAGTCCCATCAACATACCATCAATGCATAAAGTTCCCTCACAATGGAGTCGAGGTAACGGTCAATGGTGATCCAAATCCATTCATATATTGTAATAACTTGAGATCACATACTGAGACTATCATTCCCAGCAATCGTGAGGCTACTCCTTCAGCATATATTGATCCTGAGTCATTAAAGCCCTCGACATCCAAACAAGGTGAACTTAGAGCCAAGTTTCAAGAAAAAGGCATGGGAGAATACACTCTGAATCAAACAATGTTTTTACGACAAGTCATGACCTCTCCCAAGGAATATGGGAGGCCTCATCCTAACAAGCAAATCTCCATCATGATACTCAAATGGGATCCTACCATCTTTCAAAAATGGGGTGAACTAGAAGAAGAAAATTTATATAAAATGCTCTATAAGGACGTTGAAGAGGACACACATGATCAGATTATTATACCCTGTGAGAACTATGGCAAAGGCTTCAAAATTTTGCAAAGATTCGGGTATGATGGAAAAAGCCCTCTCGGACTACGCAAAGAAGGTGTCATGGAGCCCTTACAACCTGAGCTAACTACAAGAAGGGAACGCTCCAAGGGGCTTGGTTTTCTGAATCCCAGACTACATAATAAAAGAACAAAAGAGGTATGGCGAATTAAAGTTGCCGAAGTTCAACAAGAGGATTACTATTCCACAGACTCCAATGAGTGGGAATGGGGTTCAGACAAATCCTCCAGTGACTATGAGCTCACCGAGACATTTAGAGAGCCAGATGAACCTACAGAGGAGGAGGAATTTTACAAAAAGTTCAGAGTT
Source organism: Cryptomeria japonica (assembly GCF_030272615.1). NCBI lineage: Eukaryota > Viridiplantae > Streptophyta > Pinopsida > Cupressales > Cupressaceae > Cryptomeria > Cryptomeria japonica. Next base: position 697,915,791 of record NC_081412.1, read on the forward strand.
GGTCAAGAACCAACCCATAAGGATCCCGCACAAGCTTCATTTCAAGATCCTAGGTCAAAATCACATAGGATGAGGACACCTGTCCTAGAAGGCTCTACTAGTGATGACAATTTGGATTTGCTCACGATCGAAACTGATGAGGAGAGTGCCATCGATGACCTCAATGTTTACCTTGACATACCTGAATATAACCACATCTTCACTCTTCGTCCAGCAAACTCTGAAAACACTAATGACCTTCCCCTTGTTCACCCCCAACTCATTGACTGGGATCATGAAGGACTAGCACAATTTGATACATTTCAAAATGACGAAGCTATTATCGACTACCTTGGCATTCGAGATGATCTTCCCCCTGGAGACCACAAAGAAGGATACGCCATAGAGCTCAACAACATAGCATACTTTGGTGAGGGTGTCAGGCCTTCTAGTCGCAAAAATGTGAAAATAAAAACAAAACAAGGGTCTTATGGCGAAAACCACACTATGGCGCTATCTGACTCCAAAAAAGTAAAAAGAAAGGACGTATCTGAGGGTGAAAACCTCTCTGAGGCGCCCGAAGATGGAAGGCTCGACATTCTCCCAGCATCATATGAGGAAAAATCATCCATGTTGGTAGAGGAGACTATAAAGACAAACATTGGTACAGCAGAGGTTCCACACAACATATTTTTGGCTCAATCATTGACAGAGGCTGAGAGGACAAAATTCATAAGCTTTTTCAAGGAACGACAAATCAACTTCGCATGGTCTTATGCTGATATGCCTGGACTAGACCCGGATTTAGTAATGCATCATTTGACAGTCAAACCGGAAGCAAAACCAGTAAAGCAGAAATTAAGGAAAATACATCCACAAGTTGCATTGCTAGTCAAGGCAGAGCTAGAGAAATTATTGGATGTCGGATTCATACGCCCAATTGATTATCCTGAATGGATTTCCAATTTAGTACCTGTCAGCAAACCGGATCGCAGCATCCGAATATGTACAGATTTCAGAGATATCAACAAGGCTTGTCCAAAGGACGATTTCCCATTACCAAACATAGACTTGATCGTTGATCTCACAGCAGGTCATGAAATGTTATCCTTAATGGACGGATTTTCTGGATATAATCAAATCAGGATTGCACCTGAAGATCAACATAAAACATCATTCACTTGTCCATGGGGAACCTTCTGTTGGAACGTCATGCCCTTTGGGTTGAAAAATGCAGGCGCCACTTATCAACGAGCGATGACTACTATCTTTCATGATCTCATGCACATAACAGTGGAAGATTATGTTGACGATCTTTTGGGAAAATCAATAGACAGAGACACCCACTTGAACATACTTTCAGTTGTCTTTGATAGGCTGGAAAAATATAAGGTAAGACTAAATCCAAAGAAATGCGTCTTTGGAGTAACCTCAGGGAAGCTCCTAGGATTCATTGTGTCTAAAAGAGGAATCGAGGCTGATCCAGCGAAAGTAAAGGCTATCTTGGACATGCCGTCACCCAAGAATATCAGTCAACTTCGATCTTTACAAGGGAGACTCCAGTCCATACGAAGATTCATCGCACAACTTGCAGATAAGTGTAATCCTTTCCAGCACCTGCTACATAAAAATATCAAGTTCAAATGGGATGAGAACTGTCAACAGGCTTTTCAGACGCTCAAAGATTATCTTTTGAACCCACCAGTCTTGATGCCACCAATTCCAGATCAACCTTTGTTACTCTACATATCAGCTACTCCAACAGCACTGAGGGCACTCCTAGCACAACAAATACCTGACGGCAAGGAAAAAGCAGTCTACTATATCTGTCGCACATTGGTGGGATATGAGCTAAACTACACTCCAATCGAACGTGCGTGTCTCGCTGTGGTCTTTGCTTCACAGAAGTTACGACATTATATGCTCACTCACAAGACTAAGTTGATTGCCAGAATTGATCCACTAAAATATCTTCTCAACAAAGCTACACTTACTGGGCGGCTGGCCAAGTGGGTAATGATTTTGAGTGAATTTGACATTGAATACGTGGATAGAAAAGCTATAAAAGGACAAGCAATTGCAGATCAACTGGAAGATGCTCCCATGATAGATGATGTTCCTCTACAGTCAGAATTTTCAGATGAGTCCATTCTAACAATATCACCTGCAAAGCCATGGCAACTATACTTTGACGGCTCATACACACAGCACGGGGCAGGAGCGGGTATACTCTTTATAACTCTTCAAGGCAATTCTATACCAAAGTCATACCACTTATCATTTCCGTGCACTAACAATATAGCGGAATACGAGGCATTAACAACTGGGTTAAGAATTGCAGTTCAATGGAAGATCCAAGAACTTCGTGTTTTTGGGGATTCTCAACTTGTCATCCATCAAGCAACTGATGATTATCAAACAAAAGATGAAAAAACTAATGCCTTACAAACAACTGGTAGATGAGCTGAAACAACACTTCGCAAAGATAGAGTTTGAGCAGATACCAAGAGAACAGAATCGCGCTGCTGATGCCATGGCTACGATTGCTTCGCTCATTGATCTACCGCAAAATGAGACCTGCTATGAATTCCTGGTAGACAACCTGCTGATTCCATCATATGAGATCACTCCTATGGAAATGATATGTGTTGTTGGTCCTGAATCCCAGTTATATGGTCCCATATTCACATACCTTCGCGACAATATCTTACCTCTCGATCTATCGAACAATCAACGCCGCACTTTCATTCGCCAATCCTCTCGATACGTCATTTTAGCAGATATCCTATATCGACGAGGTCTAGATGGCACCCTTCTTAGATGTTTAGAGAGTGATGAAGCTCAGATTGCGTTACGAGAAGTGCATGAAGGGATATGTGGCCCGCATACTAGTGGTCCTACCTTGGCCAAGAAACTCATCAGGACTGGATACTACTGGCCTACTATGGAAAAAGATGCATATCAGTTTGTCAAGAAGTGTAAGCAGTGTCAAATTCATGGAGACCTCATACATGCACCAGCACAGGAACTACAACCACTTGCATCTCCTTGGCCCTTTTGTTAGTGGGGACTCGATCTCATAGGCAAGATTCACCCTCCTTCTTCCAATGGACATAAATTCATTATTACAGCCACAGAGTATTTTACAAAGTGGATTGAAGCCGTACCTCTCACACAAGTTACTGGGAAACAAATCGCTACCTTCATCCTGAACTACATCATCTGCCGATACGGGATTCCTACTTCCATTATTACTGATAACGGGCGTCCTTTCAAAAATCAGGATGTTCGTGAACTCTGTGAGCGCTTCCATATCTCTCACCGTTTCTCCACACCATATTACCCCCAAGGTAATGGCCAAGCTGGTCTAATAAAACAATTCTTAAAATCCTTAAAAAGATAGTCGACGACGCTAGCCGTAACTGGCATATCCAACTCAATCCTGCACTCTGGGCCTATCGTACAAGTGTCCGACAGGAGCTACACCTTATTCACTTGTCTACGGCTCTGAATCCATCTTGCCTATTGAGGTCGAGCTACCTTCTTTATGGGTCTCCTTGAGAAACATAATCAACGATGAAGACTACAGGGTTTCTCGCTTACAAGAACTAGAACTGATGGAGGAACGAAGGCACACTGCTTTTAATCATCTCAAGGCTTACCAACAAAGAATGAGTCGCAGTTACAATCACAAAGTTAAGCCTCGCACATTTGAGGTAGGTGACTTAGTCCTCAGAGAGAACCCCAAGAATCAGCAAGACAGAGATAAGAAGGGCAAGTTCGAACCAAACTGGCTTGGTCCTTACATCATCACAGCGGTATATGGATCTGGGGCATATCAGCTCTCAACTACAGAAGGTGAACCCTTAGAGGATCCTATCAACAGCATGCACCTTCGCAGGTTCTACACATAGCTCTTCAGAATATCCTAATTCAAAAATACAAAAAAATCAAAAAAATTTCAAAAATACAAAAAATTATAAAACAAAAAAATCGTTACATGGTGAAAACCTGGCAAACAGGCGCCTTGTGACAACAAAAAAAATTGAAAAACCAAAAAAGTAAAGAGAAATAATTTCGTCCAACGGTGAAAACCACTTCGGTGGTGCCTTGGGCAAGTACCATGGTGAAAACTAGGTTCCCAGCGCCATGCGTAGAGACACTGCTCCTCTCTCCTTCAGGATTCTCTTTCATCTTTCACATTGCACACACTCACAACCTACTCGTTCACAATAAACTTACTTATTCCCATCATGGCTTGTTATTGATCTACCTAAGATTGGTTAGCCATCCATAACCCTCCCTTTTCACATCCCTTTCCATCCATAATAAATCAGATCCTATCTGTGGCTAAGGCAAATCCTACGTCTAGTAATGGGTGTGGAACTGAGAACACCACATGTTTCGAGGAGTACAGTTTCTTCCAGCTTTCTTCAAGTCTATCCGCGCACAATCCGCAATAAAGCAACATTTGCATCGCCAGTCCACAATAAAGTTCCATCTTCTCCGCAATAAGGTATCAGTTTCATGGATTCAGTCAGTTTCAGATAAGACACAGTGGCAACAATGAGCTTCAACAAAATCAAATCTTTCAACAGACTCAGACAACATTATGGTTCAGTGCTATCTATCCTTTTTGTGAAAGTGAACATTGTGACCACAATCAAAATTCGACTTATACAAGTGACAAGAGACACTAAACTTGAGGACTACAGTGGATGTTGGTGTCGAGTTTTGGTTTTCTTTTGATTTCATCTTTTTGGTGACATGTCTTTTAGCTTTTCCAGGATGTCTTTGACTAGAAAGGCGAGGATGGGGTATCGTCACCTATTTGCATTTGCTATCTGTGGATTGTCTCTTAGTAATGCTATGACTTGTCCAAGGATATAAGGACACTGTGAGTCTAGTATGAACTGGGGCATTCCTTGTTTGTGACTGTCTTATCTCCATGCAAACAGGTACAATGACTTTCTGGGCCGAACAAATGCCTCGATTGTCATAACCTATTCTGCCATAATAAAGCTCAATGATGATAACGCACAAGAAGCTCTTTCACTTTCATATCTTCTGTCTTCCATCCCCCTTTCTTGATTGACTTCCATTGTCCTTCTCGAGTCCGCGTAGCCTACTATCACATGACTGAGTATAATGACACACCAAAAACATTTGCATTTCATATAGTTACACCTACATCACCACATATAAGCATTTCATACGTACATATAGATATCACAATTGCATCACATCCTGCATACAACACATGTTAGTACATCTCACATTTTCATTAGGTAAATGATCATTTGCATTATCATGTTCATTTGCATTACATACATTCACATTTGCATCATGCATTACATATACAACATAAAAGAACAAAAATATATTGCATTACATCATATAAGCATCCATATCATAAAACATGCATCACATAAGAACATCTCATCACATAAGGTACACATGCATATAGCTACCGCAGAAATGGATCATCTCTCATATATAATCAAAAATGTCATGATACAATGATGTCAAAAGAATCATATGGCTACAAAATCACCCGCAGGTGTCTACAATACAAAAAATGGTACATATACTGATACAAAGGGGAGCCCTCTATGGCTATGATGAACTCCCTTCCTTGGAGCTGCCTGGCCTCGACGGAGTCTGAGCTCTAGATGTTCCCGCTCCAGGATCCCCCTGCCTGTCTGGTGGTGGTGGAGGACCCATGACCCCACCGCTGGATGCCTGCCTCCTACGACTCCCTCCTGTAGCCGTCGCTGTGCGCGATGATCTATGGAAGCTCCTCGCCCGCTGATCTGCTAGCACAACACCATAGTATAGATCCCTCCAGTAGGCGATCTCCTCTCTGGCTCACAGCACATATGCGTAGCCTGTCCCTGCACCTATCTCGGTCCCTGTGCTCTAGGACCCTGTGCTGCTGGTACATGTAGGGGCAATCCACCTTGACCCCTCACCACCTGGGCTGCTCTCTCCTATCCTCCCTCCCTCCGAGGTGCTACTCGCCTCTCCCCCACCACTCCCCTCCACCTCCGTCGACCCCTACCTCCATCTCCTCCATCATCATCATCATCATTCCCTCCCACCTCTCCCTCCAGCAGCTCTCCCGGATCTACCAATCTCGAAAATGGATGCTCTGCCCAATACGCAGAGTACTCTGCGTCCATCCCTGCATCCTCTACCTCCGGCCACGTATCCCATGGTAATGGCATCATCTTTGCCAACTGTGTCACGGCCTGATCATATGATAACAGCGGCCCAAACTGTACCTGATCTCTGACTGTACGGGCATACATGCCTGAGCCTCGTGGCATCCGCTAAATACGGCCAAACTACCTGCATACCCTGTCAACAAGCTGCCTCTCCAGAATATAGGGCATCCGCCCAATAAGATACCTGCTCCTGAATGCATAGGGTAGCTCCAATGCGTCGTCATCCCACTCCTCGCACCCCAGGTACGGCCTCCAGATAACCATATCAATCTCATCTATGACGCGTCTCCAGTGCTCCAGTCGACCAATCCGAGGCTGTGATGTAATCATATCGTACAGATGCACAAAGCTCCGTCCCTGCCCTCTACCCCTGAAGTGGATAGGCCGTGTGATGGGAAGGTGCTCATATGCCCACACCTGAAGGAGAGTCACTCCGCAGCCCAAGCCCACTGATCCATGGTACACAAACTGATGCAGCTCATAGTACAAATGTGCCAGGACACATGGCCCCCACGCATATCTGGTGTGCTCTATCATCAGCGTCTCCGATGCCCCTCCCCAACCAACTGCCAATCCCCGTGTGGCTCTGTCTGGACACAAGTAACCACTGATGACTCCTCCGATAACAGCTGGTAAAGCTAAACCTGTAGCGGTCATGGTATCCCATGCCACGTGACCTGCTTGCATCTCCAACCTGGGATCCTAGAATACCCGTCTCAGTGCCTCCCTATCACCATCTCGATCATATGGAATCAACTCTCCATCGATCGGAATATGCAGAATCCTATAAACATCCTCCAGTGTCACTGTCATCTCACCCATCGGCAAATGAAACGTGCACGTCTCAGAGTGCCATCTCTCAGCCAACGCAGTCAGCAAACCCATGTTTGCCCGAAACTCAGGCACATATAGCACATGTGTGAGACCCATCTCCTCAATAGAAATCATATCCTGAATCGACAACTCTGGTCGCAACCTTTGAGTCAATGGGAATCTCTCCCGTGACTCCAACATAGGCAAGTACTCCTGCAGTCAACCAATCAATCATGGCAGTTATCGTGGCATTCACTGTTTATCACAAAATGCTACTTGCTATCTAAATGCATACGCTTATCTATCCTAGTGACACTCACTGTTCATCACAAAGTGTTGCTATCTATCCTAGTAGTACTCCCTGTTCATCACAAAGTACTACGTGTGTGACATTCCCTGTTCATCACAAAGTGTTACTCACATTCGCACTCCCTGTTCATCACAAAGTGTTGCCTATCTTGGTGCTCCCTGTTCATCACAAAGTGCCTTGATCTATCCTAGTCTTCCTAGAGGACCTGCTTGAGTGTATCCTCTCAACAACTTATCCAATCGACAGCGTATGTTCATCACAGAACTGCCGATTTGACCTAGAAGACTCAACTTATGCATTTTGACACACAAACGCGCTTTAAGCTCCTAAACGCGCTTATAGACTGCACAAACGCGCTTCTGCAACACAGACGCGTTTTCTGAACACAAACGTGCCTATACCATGCACAAACGCGACCAGGGAACACAGACGTCCCTACATGACACAAATGCCCCTACAATTCTCAAACGCGTCCGCATTCAGCATAAACGCGGTCTCAGGCACAGACGCGTCTGGACCCGACACAGACGCGCCTGGCACTGACACAAACGCGGTTGCGCATTTTTGCACTTTTTACTTACCCTATTCCTAGTGCATTTATTGCTACTTAGCATGCATTAATGACAAAAACTTGAAATGCGTGAAAGTACGAGGAGGTTTTCGGGTACTTACTGACTCTCCTGCATCTGCTGGTCACTGGAATCGACGAACACGGTCAAATCTATGAACCAAAGCCATCGCTGCTGACTACTACTGCTCTTTTCTCGCTCTGCACTGTGATCTCATAAGGGTGTGGATGACAATGAGGATGTCTTTTGCCCGTGGTCTCTCTTATAGCCTACCCTAGCTCTCGCCTTCATTTCCCGAGTCAGTCTTCTTTATCCTGTGACTTTGTCACTTTATTCGCTCAACCCATTCTATCCTGTCTTTCTTATCGAGAGATTGTCTGCAATCTTTTCAGACATTTTCATCCAATCTCTCGAGGGGGCATATAATTCTCATCTTGGGGCAACTCTGTATCAGTTCTTCTTATCTTCTTTGAAACAACGCAACAAGCCGCATTGTCTCAAAGAGGGGCAAAATGTAGACACTCAAAATTGTCATGTCTAATTAAATAAATATTTTATTTATTTAATTATCTAAGCCTAATTCTTCTATTAATTAAATAAATTTTTATTTATTTAATTAATTCATTTATCCTCTTCTAGCCTTATTTCTCATTTAAATAAATACATTTATTTATTTAAATTATCCTTTTCCTAAATTAAATAAATATTTTATTTATTTAATTGTCCTACTTCTTCTATTAATTAAATAAATCTTTATTTATTTAATTAATTCATTATCTTTTTCTACACATGACACATGTCATTCATCTCTTAATTCCTACACTACCTACCTCTTTCATTATTTTATTATTTCCTTTACCTACCCTCTAATCCTAGCCGACCTCTCTTTTTACACCTCTCAATCTTAACCCTCCATTTCTTATTGTGTCTTCTATTTAAGGAGATGCTTTCTTCATTGTCAAACCCTAATGACAGAACCCTAATGACTAATGGCTAATGATTGATTTTGGAGTACTTGGCTACAATACGATCCTACTTGCAACCACATTCCATTCTTTGTTGAGCTCTTGTGCATATAAAAATCTGAGAGCAAATATATCAAGCAAGATCAATGGAGATAGGAAGAATGGAGATCAAAACCCTATTGGACATGTGATGGTATAATCTTTGTGATTTTGAATTATTTGCATTGTCTTAGGTTATCTTCATATGTTATGGTGGATCTTTGTTCATTGTTAGGCTAGGGTTTAGTGGTTGAATTCATTTTAGCCTTTCAATATTGTTATTATTGTTATCCATTTTCACCATACACAGTTGGAAAGGTAATTAAGAGCTCTATGATATGGAATAGGTATATTTTCAATTATTTGTTTTAAAAAATAATTATAATTCATTTAAATTCATCCTTCATTTTTTAAACATAAAAAACTCATTTTTCATATGATTTCCCTATTGCATGAATTTTTGTAACAATCATCTCAAAATAAACAAGTAATTAATTAATAATAGAAAATTCATGAATTTTATTGAGTTTGATAAATTTTGATAAATCATGTTATCTATGTTTGTTCCTTTCTCCACCTCTCTCTCCTAAACCTATCACTCCACCTATTTGTTTCTTCCTCCCTCTCTTTTGTCCATATTTATGCATCTCTCTCTAGACCTATATCTCTAACTATCAATGAATACCTCATTAAATCTCTCAAGCTCTACAAGGTGCTTATATTTCTACCTCTTCATAATTTCCTCCTCTATGTCACTCTCTCTTCCCTAAGATCTACACTAGTCTCTCTGTATTTCTTTCTCATCTCTAGCAACAAAATTCAAAGCGGAAAAGGAGGGGCATAGGGAAGTATCAAAAAAAGGAGAGGGGGAGAGAGGTGAGAAGGAGAGATTAATTGGGGAGAAGAGAGAGTGTGAGAGAGAGAGCTATAGGTAATTAGGTGGGAGGGAAAGAGAGAGAGGGAGGGGGTGATTGGGGTGAAGAGGGAATGAGAGGGAGAGTTTGAGATTATTAGGGGGTAGGAGGAAAGGAGGAGGGGAAAGTATCAACAAAGAGAGAAGAGATATGGGGACAGAGGTGAAGAGAGACATAGAGAGTAATTAGGGGGTGGGTAGAGGGGGAGAGGGAAGTATCTATAAACCCATAGGAGGAGAAAGGTGATCAAGGGTAATTGAGGAAAAGAAATAATGTGAGAGAGAATATGGTGTCCTAAAGGGTCATATGGTGTCTCATGAACCTTTAGGACATCATATGACACCTTAGGACACCATATGATGTTTTTATAAGTCTTATGGTGTCCTAAGGGGTCATATGGTGTTCTATGAGCCTTTAGGACACCATATGGTGTCATTAGGGGTCGTATGGTGTGCTAAGGGGTCATATGGTATCCTATGACCCCTTAGGACACCATATGACCCCTTAGGTATTGTTAGGGGTCATATTGTGTCTGAACATGTCATATGGTGTCGTTGGGGGTTGTATGGTGTGCTAAAGGGTCATATTGTGTCTTAAGGGTCACAAGACATCGTATGACCCCTTAGACACCATATAATCCATTAGGTTTTGTTAGGGCTCATACTATGTCCTAAGAGGTCATATGGTGTCGTTATGGGTCTTATGGTGTCCTAAGGGGTCATATGGTGTTTTATAACCCTTAGGACACCATATGACCCCTTAGGACATTATATGGAGTTGTATGGTGTCCTAAGGGGTCATATAGTGTCCTATGAACCCTTAAGACACTATATGACCCATTAGCTATCATTAGGGGTCATATTGTGTCCTAATGGGTCATATGGTGGTGTATGACCCCTTAGGACACCATATGCTTGGAGACTATATGGTGTTATGGATTGTATGGTGTCCTATGATAGCTTAGGACACCATATGACCCCTTAGGATACCATTTGGTGTTGTTATGTGTCGTATGGTGTCCTATGACCTCTTAGGTGTTATTAAGGTTTATTTTATGTCCTAAGGGGTTGTATTGTGTCCTAAGGGGTCATACGGTGTCCTGTGACCCCTTAGGACACTATATGATGTCGTTAGGGGTCATATTATGTCCTAAGGGGTCATATTGTGTCTTATGACCCCTTAGGACACCACATGGTGTTTTTATGGGTTGTATGGTGTTCTAAGGGGTCATATGGTATTCTATGACCCCTTAGGACACCATTTTTATGTAGTTATGGGTTGTATGGTCTCCTAAGGGGTCATATGGTGTCCTATGACCCCTTAGGACACCATATGGTTTTATTATGCATCGTATGGTTTCCTAAGGGGTCATATGGTGTTCTATGACCCCTTAGGACACCATATGTGTCATTAAGGGTTGTATGGTGTGCTAAGGGGTCATATAGTATCCTATCACCCTTTCTAACACCATATGACCCCTTAGGTATTGTTAGGCATCATTTTGTGTCATTAGGGATCATATGATGTCCTATGACCCCTTAGGACACAATATGATCCCTTAGGTGTTGTTAGGGGTCATATAGTGTCCTAATGGGTCATATAGTGTCCTACGACCCCTTAGGACACCATATGGTGTCGTTTGGGATTGTATGGTGTGCTAAGGGCTCATATTGTGTCCTAAAGATTCCTAGGACATAACATAACCTCTGAGGACACCATATCGCATTGTTATGGGTCTTCTTGTGTTCTAAGGGGTCATATGGTGTTCTGAGTCATATGGTTTTATATGACCCCTTAGGATACCATATGATGCTTTAGGACACCATATGGTGTCGTAAAGGGTTGTATGGTGTTCTAAGGGGTCATATGGTGCTCTATGAGGTCATATGGTTTTGTACGACCCCTTAGGACACTATATAACACCGTTAGGGGTCATATTATGTTCTATGGGGTCATATTGTGTCTTATCACCCTTTAGGACACCACATGGTGTTGTTATGGGTCGTATGGTGTTCTAAGGGGTCATATGTTGCTCTATGACCCTCTAGGACATCATATTATGTTGTTATGCATCGTATGGTCTCCAAAGGAGTCATATAGTGTCCTATGACCCCTTAGGACACCATATGGTGTCATTATGCATTGTATGGTGTCCTAAGGGGTCATATGGTGTTATATGACACCTACCATATGGTGCTATTAGGGGTCGTATAGAGGCACACAATATGACCCCTTAGTACACCATACAGTGTCCTTAGGGGTCATATGACTATGACCCCTTAGGACATAATATGACCCCTTAGGTGTTGTTAGGGGTCATATTATGTCCTAACGGGTTAAATGGTGTCCTACAACCCCTTAGGACACCATATGGTGTCGTTAGGGGTTGTATGGTGTGCTAAGGTGTCATATTCTATTCTACAAGTTCCTAGGACATCTTATAACCCCTTTGGACACCATATGAACCCTTAGGTATCGTTACGGGTCATATTGTGTCCTAAGGATTCATATGGTGTCTCATGACACCATATGACTCCTTAGAACACCATATCATGTGGTTATGGGTCTTCTTGTGCTCTAAGGGGTCACATGGTGTTATATGACCCATTAGGATACCATATGACCCCTTAGGAAACCATATGGTGTCATAAAGGGTGGTATGGTGTCGCAAGGGGTTGTATGGTGTCCTAAGGGGTCATATGGTGTCCTATGACCCCTTAGGACACTATATGACGTTGTTAGGGGTCATATTATGTCCTAAGGGGTAATATTGTGTCTTATGACCCCTTAATACACCATATGGTGTCGTTATGGGTTGTATGGTGTTCTAAGGGGTCATATGGTGTTCTATTACCCTCTAAGACATCATATTATGCTGTTATGGGTTGTATAGTCCTCTAAGAGGTCATATGGTGTCCTATGACCCCTTAGGACACCATATAGTGTCATTATGCATCGTATGGAGTCCTAAGGGGTCATATGGTGTTCTATGACCCCTTAGGACAACATATGACTCCTTAGGACACCATATGGTGTCATTAGAGGTCATATGGTGTGCTAAGGGGTCAAATAGTGTCCTATGACCCTTTAAGACACCACATGGTGTCATTATGGGTCGTATGGTGTTCTAAGGGGTCATATGGTGTTCTATGACCCTCTAAGACACCATATTATATTGTTATGGGTTGTATGGTCCTCTGAGGGGTCATATGGTGTCCTATGACCCCTTAGGACACCATATAGTTTCATTATGTGTTGTATGATTTCCTAAGGGGTCATATGGTGTTCTATGACCCCTTAGGACACCATATGACTCCTTAGGACACCATATGGTGTGCTAAGGGGTCAAATGGTGTCCTATGACCCCTTAGAACACCATATGACCCCTTAGGTATCATTAGGTATCATTTTGTGTCGTTAGGGGTCATATTGTGTCCTATGACCCCTTAGGACACAATATGACCCCTTAAGACACTATATAATATCGTTAGGGGTCATCTGGTGTCTTGTGACCCCTTAGGTGTTGTTAGGGGTCATATTGTGTCCTAACAGGTCATATGGTGTCCTACGACCCCTTAGGACACCATATGGTTTCATTAGGGGTTGTATGGTGTACTAAGGGGCCATATTATGTTCTAAAGGTTCCTAGGACATCATATAACCCCTTAGGACACCATATGACCCCTTCGGTATCGTTAGGGGTCGGGTCATATTGACCCCTTAGGACACCATATCATGTTGTTATGGGTATTCTTGTGTTATAAGGGGTCATATTGTGTTATATGACCCCTTAGGATACAATATGACCCCTTAGGTGTTGTTAGGGATCATATTGTGTCCTAACGAGTTATATAGTGCTCCGTGGCCCCTTAAGACACCATATGGTGTCATTAGGGGTTGTATGGTGTGCTAAGGGGTCATATTGTGTCCTAAAGGTTCCTAGGACATCATATAACCCCTTAGGACACCATATGACCCCTTAGGTATCGTTAGGGGTCATATTATTTCCTAAGGGTTCATATGGTGTCTCATGACACCATATGACCCCTTAGGACACCATATCATGTCGTTATGAGTCTTCTTGTGTTCTAAGGGGTCATATGGTGTTATATGACCCCTTAGGACACCATATGGTGTCGTAAAGGGTGTTATGATGTCGTATGGTGTTCTAAGGGGTCATATGGTGTCCTATGACCCATTGGGACACTATATGATGTCGTTAGGGGTCATATTGTGTCTTAAGGGGTAATATTGTGTCTTATGACCCCTTAAGAACTAGATGGCATCATTATGGGGTGTATGGTGTTCTAAGGGGTCATATGGTGTTCTATGACCCTCTAGGACACCATATTATGTTGTTATGGGTCATTGGGTCTCCTAAGGGGTCATATGATGTCCTATGACCCCTTAGGACACCATATAGTATCCGTATGCTTAGTATGGTGTCCTAAGGGGTCATATGGTGTTCTATGACCCCTTAGGACACCATATGGTGTCATTAGGGGTTGTATGGTGTGCGAAAGGGTCATATGGTGTCCTATGACCCCTTAGGTATTGTTAGGTGTCATTTTGTGTCGTTATAGGTCATATGGTCTCCTATGAACCCTTAGGACACAATATGACCCCTTAAGACACCATATAGTGTCGTTAGGGGTAATATGGTGTCCTATGACCCCTTAGGTGTTGTTAGGGGTCATATTGTGTTCGAATGGGTCATATGGTGTCCTACGACCCCTTAGAAAACCATATGGTGTCATTAGGGGTTGTATAGTGTACTAAGGGGTCATATTATGTCCTAAAGGTTCCTAGGACATCATATAACCCCTTAAGACACCATATGACCCCTTAGGTATCATTAGAGGTCATATTGTGTCCTAAGGGGTCATATGGTGTCTCCTGACACCATATCATGTCGTTATGGGTCTTCTTGTGTTATAAGGAGTCATATGGTGTTATATGACCCCTTAGGACACCATATGGTGTCATAAGGGATTGTATGGTGTTATAAGGGGTCATATGGTGTCCTGTGACCCCTTATGACACTATATGACCCCTTAGGTGTTTTCATGGGTCGTATTGTGTCCTAATTGGTCATATGACATTCTTTGACCCCTTAAGACACCATATGACCCCTTGGGACACTATATGGTGCTATGGGTTTTATGGTGTCCTAAGGCGTCATATGGTGTCCTATGACCCCTTAGGATACAATATGACCCTTTAGGATGCCAAATTGTGTCATTAGGGGTTGTATGGTTTCCTAAGGGGTCATTTGGTGTCTTATGACCCCTTAGGACTCCATATGGTGGCATTAGGGGTCTTATTGTGTTTAAGGGGTCATATGGTGTTTTATGACCCCTTATGACACCATATGACCCCTTAGGAGACCATATGGTGTCGTTAGGGGTCATATTGTGTCCTAAGGGGTCATATGATGTTTTATGACCCCTTAGGACACAATATAACCCTTTAGGAGACCATATATACTAATTTTCAAATAAGGAGAGATATAAAGGTGAAGAAAGATGAAGAACTAAAGAGAGGGAAAAGAACTAAAGGACAAGGACATAAATTGAGATATAGATATTAAGGAGAATGAAGTGAGAGGGAGAAAAATGAAAGGACAAGGATGGATAGAAAGAGGTAGACATATCTAGATATTGAAAAGGAGAGAGGAAGATAGAGATAAAAAATGAAGATAAAGGGAGAGGGAGGTGAGTAGATATAGAGAAAGAGAGAGGTAAAGACAAAGATAAATATATGAAGAGGTGGAGAAAAATGGATAGAGAGGGGTAAAGAGAGAGATGAAAAAGGAAGAGATAGAGAGATATAAAGGAAGAGAAATATTGATAGATAGAGATATATATATAGTGCAAGAGAGTGAGAAAGAGAGATAGAGATTATAGATAGGGATAGATAGAGAGGGAGAGAGAAAAAGAGGAAGATATAGAAATATATAAAGGCACTATAGAGAAGGATGTGGGGAGAGAGAAAAAGATATATAAAGATGGAGTAAATAAAGAGATAAAAGTAGAGAAAGGGAAAGATACTTCAAGAGGGTGATAGAGGAAGAGACAGAGAAGTAGATTAATCATGTATAGAGGAATATATATAAAGATAGAGGAACATATAAAAATAGAGATTGATAGGGAAAGAGATGGAGATAAAGATAGATATGGATAGAACGTGATAGAGAGAGTAAGACAAATGGAGGGAGAGTGATGGGATGGGGTTAGGGATAGACTAGCCTAGTCTATGCTCTTGGATCCTTTCCTTGGATCACCTAGTGTTCTCGACACACCCTAGGGTCTCTAGGACTTCCCTTTTCTTGAGGAATTCCCTGACCATGCCCAATCCACCCACCAATGAGTTGCAATTCTGCTCCTAATGTCTCACCTACTCATGAGATTCAAAACCCCTTACTATGGCTAATAAGAGCTAGGCTTGTTCCACACCTTCCAAGGTCTTAGAAAGGTTGTATCAGGTCTATTTCATGGTCTTTTCACCCATTCATGTGCCCCCAAGAGGTTTCAAGATTCTAACCCCTTACCGATTTCACAAATTTGGGTTTTTGCCTTCAAATAGGGCTATAAGGATTAGGACCAATTAGGCCTCCTACCCGGTCCTTTAGGGCTCCCTCTCACAAACGATGCACAAACAACCCAATCTCCCAAAAAGGACTACCATTCATTTTGCAAGGACTCAAGGATTTTCTAGGTTTTAGGACTCCAAGTGTCCGTACACTGTCCTAGGTGGATTTTAAGGTTTTCAAGGTTTTTTGTGAGGGTTTTTAGGGTCTGCCTGGGTCACAGTGAGTGTTTTGAGTTTTTGCCACCTTGTTTGGATTGGTGGAGGCTCCTCCTTCACACCAATGATGCTTCACTCACCCCTCTGCACTTCCTCCATAGGATGCACTCTCCACTAACCAACCTTGCTCTCCAAGACCTCTACAGTTTGACCTCTCCTAACCAAGTACTCTCCAATCTTGCCTAGGAGTGGGTCTTTGCTTGGCCTCCTTGCATTTCCAAGGGCCCTCCTTGCATGGGAATATAGTATAGGGTCTTCACTTCCATTCCCCATGGTTTCATGGTGTTTCCACAATGGGGAATGGAGTTAAGACTTCATTTGCTCAAACTGGTCCAAAACTGGACAATGAGGCTGCAACTTACAAATTGTTTACAAACAAACTCAACCGGTAAACAAAAAGCTAATATAATCACTCAGAATGAAGATATATACACCAAAGAAGACATTTCACACAGGTTTTCTAGCAAATCAATCCATTAGTTTGCTTGGTAACTTCATTCAAATTGACTGGTAACTCAAGAATAGTCACAATCAAGCTTTTGTTCCTTTTGTCGTACAATGTCTGACATCCAACCCTTTAACTTAGGGTTTGTAACATCTTATACTACCCATACTGTTAGAGGTCCCACAGATACTGAGGGGGGGGGGGTGAATCAGTATCTGACCGGTAGTAAGAATTTCTTAAGTTAAAACATGCAGAACATAATATAACAGTGTACTGGTATGCAAGAAATAATGCAATAAACAAAATCAAGAATATCCACATGAAAAGTACACCATAACACAAGATGTTTAATGAGGAAACCCAATGTGGGAAAAACCTCGGTGGAATTTTTGACCCACAATATTCACTCACTGGCCAATAAGAGAATATTACTTACAATAGGGGCCTGCACATGCAGGAAGGCCAACTGCCTAGAGCTCACTGCTCAATGGGAAGTCACACTGACTTACAATAAGGATTATATTAATCCAATGACTTGTACTGCTTTACAATAGCATCTTCAATGCTAGATTTAGTACCGGTTCTTGTTCTGTTCCTTACATATACCCTTGACCTATAATTCGCACATTAGGTCTGCCTAATAATTTTCTTTATGCTCCTTACATCACTTCTTTAAATGTCTAGAATGATCTCCTTTATATACAAGAGTCATTTTACAATTTTCCAAGTTGGCTTACAATAATAAACAAAATATTACATAACAAAAATCATGTTGGCCTCTATGCCGGTATACATATTTTCTTCTGTATCGGTGCTGGTGTAGAGTGATCTGTTGATGTCGGTGCACTGTCTTGCCTATGTAATGCTTTACCGGTATGATGTCTTGCCGGTGCCATAGGATTGTAAGGTTCCCATCAATGACAAAACCTTCAATCACATACAATGTCTCATTGGAGTGTCCATTTGCCAATAATCTCCCCCTTTGGCATTGATGGCAACACTCATGAGAAATTTTAAAAAGTATCCAAAATGTGTAGTCAAAAAAATGTTACCAAAAATGTTTACCAAAAATATGAGAGCTCCCCCTGAGCATATGATTCCTATGTTTTGAACTTTCTCATCCCACTACTCCCCCTTTGGCATCAATGACAAAGGTTGTCAAGATGTCAGTAGAGTTTGTAGGTTCTTCTATCCATATCCTCAACCTTGTAGCTGGGTAGTTATTATCTGAAAAAGATCTCCCAAAATTAAGTTTATACTATCCATAAACTTTTTACTATCTTTTATTGTTGTTTTAGTCCTCTTTACTGTATCGGTGAGATGCTGCAAATGCTCTGCCAGTGTTTTGCTTCCCTGTGTTAGTGCCTCTGAAATTTCCTTCCGCAGAGATGCTAAATAGTCCAATCTTGGACTCAATTTAGATCTCAAATGTTTTGCCTTATTTATTATTCTTTCTTTCTCTTTTTCCAGTTTGAGTAGTTCTTCTTCAAAATTTTCTATCTTCTCTTCAAAAACTGATAATGAATCAGGCGAGTTTACAAAATTATCTGCAAGCTTATTTATCTCATCCTGTGCCTTGCTTATTTTCTTGTCAATATCTATAGTTAAAAAGTTTGTTTTACATGTATCTTTATATAGATTTTTGTATTCTTTCAACAAACTACATAGTTCCGGTAGAAGTGTGTCAAAATCTCTGTTACACTTCTTTATTTCCTCATCAAAGAATTTTTGTTTCTCTTTTTCTACCTTGTCCTTTACTGATTCTTCCTTTATTTTCTCAATGTTTTTAGAAATATATTTACACAATGTGTCCAATTGTCCTAAAGAATCTTTATTATCTATATTACAGTTTGGAGCTATTACCTTCAAAATTGGTATAGAATCATCAATTGCCTTATAAGCCTGTGAACTGCAGTCAGTTATTTTATTAATAGAATCTAATAATACCTCAGTCACATTTGTTGACTTGAATGTTGATGATGACCCAACAATCTGAGTGCCGATGGAAGTAACCATGCTTGTATTGACCTCTGGCAGGTCAATTTGTGTCTGCATTTCTTTTAGCACTAGTTTTCCTACTTCACTACTTACCGATGGCACTGTTTCCTTATGTACTTGTTGTTCCGAAGCCTTTAGCTCTGTTGATTTCTCTGAATGTTGTGTTGTCTCTGTCTGTGCCTCAGATTCTACCTTTTTCTCTGTATCTTGTGCTGGTTTCTCTGTTTCCCCTACTACCGAAGGCTCTTTAGCCACATCTGACTTGTCAATATCTTTATCAACTATTATGTTGATCTTTTGGGTATCAACATTTATAGTATATAGAACTTCAAAATTAGGATTGCTATCCTCTACATCCATACTTTCTGCTACCGGTTGATCTTCAGTAGTTGTAATTTTCACCGGTGGCGGTAGGTTGTCTTTAACTTTTATGCTTGGTGGTGCACCCACTTTGCCTTTCCCCTTGTCTACCTTTATAGGTTTAGGGTTCCTGTATTCTTCTTGTTTCTCTTTGTCAACCAGGAATATATCCCAACCATCTTCTGTTTCCTCTATGACTTCATTGACTCTTCCTGCCATTAGTGAAATGTGCCGGTGTGCAGTAGAGAATACTGACCAATTTGCTTGAGCAATCAAATCATCAATTTTCTTGGGAGAGTTTACCAGATATACAGCAAGTAGTTTCTCTATTTTTATTTTCTTATCTAATTCAATCACTGCTTGCCTTCTAGCTTCTAACCTTTTGAACAAATCATCAGGAATTTCATTTGCTACTTCCATCAAAAATTTCTTATACATGTCCATATGCAGTATAACACTGTTCTCAACTTGTTCTCTCTCATCAATAGATAGAGTGTCATAAATTTTCTCTATGTTTTTTAGTTTTCCTTCCTCTATGATTTCATTTAACAATATATCAAGAGGGGCCAAGTCACTGTTTGTCCTTTTCTTTTTCTTTGGTGTCAGCTTCTTCTTGGGTGTGGCCTTTCTAACTAGAGATCTCACTTCTTGTTGCTTTTTCCTTGTCCTTCTAGGTGAAGGAGTAGTTGCCAGTGAGGGATCTCTTTTTCTAACAACTCTTTTAAAAGTTGTTGGCATTTCACCTTCTGAAGAAGTACCTATAGGTGATAGATGAGCTTCAAGTTGTGGAGTTGCCAACTCATCTTCTATTATGCTGGTTTTCTTTAGTACATCTTCCTTAATGGCCTTTGCTTGCCTGGATCCTTTCCTCACAAATGTCTCAACCTTCTTTACTCTTTTCTTAGATTGTATTTGGCTTTCTATAGTTTCAACACTACCAAATACTTCTTCCTTGGGTTCATTGGGGGCTTCCAGAAGTGCTTTAGCATAAGTTTCAACTATGTGATCATCTATCTTATAGCCCATCTCAGTTACCCAAATTGTCCTTGGGATGACGGCTTCCATCCAGATTTCATCTTTCTTAATAACAAAGCATATATCATCTTTGTATTTGTCTACTATTTTCTGGGATAACCTTATTCTTTTCTTCATTTTGGTTTTCAATGCTTGGAAAAAGTCATGAATATTGTTCTCCTTGTTCTCACCCATGGTATTGAACAGTTTTGTCAATTGCTTTCCTACTGGTATGTCATATCCAAGTTCTTTCTAACCTATACCGGGAACCTATTTTGTTATGTGTAGCATTAGACATACTAATAGATTTCTAAATCTAAAAGTTCCTTTCTTGTCCTTCTTTATCTTTCCAAGGTTGTCTATTAGTTCATCTTTTAACCATTCACAGATGTCAATTTTTGCATTGTCTGTTACCATATCATAAGCACTTTTAATACATAAACTTGAAACTGAGTTAAGTCTATTGGCATGAGTGGCTTTGTAACCTAATATCATACTTATGAATCTCACATTGATATCTTTTACATCATTAACCCTTAGAGATCTCTTATCGAATGTTGCACCTATTAGTTTTGTAGCTAGTGTTGGCATTATGTGAACCAACATGAGCCTTATGTGAACTGGCATTAAGACATAATGATAGTGTATGTTGTCATTGAAGTCAATATGAGACATAGTGTGAACCAGCACATGTGATAAGTGAAGAAAGAGGTACCGACATATGTGTAAACTGGTATATGCCAAAGTGAAGCGGCACATTTGTTCAAGGTGAACTGGCATGTAGTTATGGGAACTGACACACGGAAGCACTGTATAACTACCGGTTGGTAGGCAGATTCCACTTTGGGGTTTCTGATTGGAGTACCCCAAGTTCGTGTGACTCAATCAGTGATCTTTGTGTGATGTGTTAGCAGTATGATGGAGAATAGATCGCGTTGCCACGTAAGCTCTATGGGCATGAAGGATCTTCCATGAAGATGACTATTCCTATCTACCTCGAGAATGTGCAAAGTCTGTCAAATGGTGATAACGCGTGATGGGTTATCAGCCGCCATGAAAACAGTGGATAATGGATGATGGAGAATGTCTTGAGATCGACTCAAGATTGGTGCATTTAATGCAGTATGATTCAATGGTCAGGATCGAACCGTTTGAGTTGCTCAACCTAACAGGTTTAGGGTTTAGGATTTTTGTTACCGACCTGTATGTTCCCTATAAGGTCTATGTTAGGTTTTTGTCTGAAGTTGTTGGCAAAAGTTGTGAGTGTGTATCCAAGGAAAGTGATACGTGATTCTTGCCAGACCAAAGGAGAGAAGAGATACCTGCAAAGTGAATGTGCAGAAGGAAAAGAGGAGCCTAAACGGATTTGCATTAGCATTAAGTGTTGTTAATAGATCATTGTAATTCCTATTGATCTCTAACCACATCAACAGTTGTAAAATCCCATAACAGGGTAGCCTTAACTGGCTTGATTCAAAATCCCTTAGATCGGGTGGCCTTAACTGGCTTGTTTCAAATCCCTTAACTGGGTAACTCGAGGCTAATGAGTTCTGAGAAGCTAGAGAAGCTTAGGAGATCCTTTCAGCTATTGAGTTCTTAAAATCCTCTAACAAGGTGACCCTACCGGGTTTAACCCTTAACCGACTGATCCTTAATAGGATCGGTTCCTACCAAAACCTATTGTAATGTTCTTAACCAGACAAGGCTCCTAATAGAGCGGACTTCCAAAGAGTTCAAAAAGAAGCTTGTGGTTATTCATCCCCACCATGGTTTTTCCAGTTGGGTTTCCACATGAAAAATATGTGTGTCATGTGTAATACTCTTGTCTTGCGATGCTCTGTTTTATCTGTTATTCACATGAAGGTTCTATGTTTTATGCCTACCTATAAAACATATTGAACTCACTATTGTGAAGATTTGATGGTTAAGTCTACTAGTTCATGCATGTGAATATTATGATAATGTGATATTGAGCTAAGAGAAAAGCTTATTGAGTGACCGGTTCATGACTGATTGAGCTATACTAGATGTTACCAGTCACATTCTATTTTACCGATATCTCTATTTATCAGTCATTTGGAGTGTTTGTTGTCAAACTAGTCTTGGACTATATTTGTGTTTGTACTAATTCACCCCCCCTTCTCAGTACCATTTTGGTACTAGAGGTTCATCATTGAGTTATCAATTGGTATCAGAGCGTTCCAAGTCCTCTGTGTCATAAGCTTAACCGCTTCAGGAAAAGATCCTAGCCAAATGATGAAGAGTGAAGGTCCAAAGTTCAACAGGGAAAACTTTGGTATATGGAAAGATAGGATGAAGATATTCATCAAAATCATGGGTGTTCAACACTGGAGTTATGTTGAAAATGTATATGTTATTCCTACTGGTACTCTCATCGATGACCAAAAGAGAGAGATACAAGAAAATGGGCAAGTCATGGAAGCCCTCATCAGTAGTCTATCTGACATTGAGTTTATTGATGTTCAAGACAAGGCAAATCCCAAAGAAGTATGGGACGCTCTTGAAAATATCTATGGCGGTGATGAGCATGTAAAACACGCTAAGGAAGAAAGCTTGAGAGGAAAGTTTGAAGACATGCAGATGGTTGAAGGAGAGACCATTCAGCAGTATGGAATAATAATCAAAACAGTTGTTGGAGAAATAAAGAGTGCAGGTGGCAAAATAGAAGATTCCACTATGGTCAGTAAAGTCCTGAGATCCTTGTTGTTGGTCTATGCAATAAGGGTTGCTGCTATTCAGGAGCTGAGATCAATAGACAAGTCTAAGGCATCCTTGGACTCCATCATAGCCAAGTTGATAGCCTATGAGCTGAATAGTTTTGATGGTAGTGTTAAAAAGTCAGAATCATCTTTTAAAGCTTCTGCTATATGATCCAGAAAAGGAAAAGAGGCTAGCACTAGTGGGGAACCTAGTCAAAACAGAGAAATGAAGGATGAAGAGTTTCTGATGGAATTTGAAGCTCTTCTAGCCAAGAGATTTCCAAAAGGGACTGGTAAATACAAAGGTAAGCTCCCTTTGAAATGTTTCTCATGTAATCGGATAGGACATATTGCTATGAACTATCCTAATAGTGACAACAAGGACAAACCGGAAAGGTTCAAGAAATTCAAAGGAGGAAACCGGAGAAATTGTTTTATGGCAGTTGATGAAGGTGTGATAGATGAGGAATCAGAAGATGAAGAGAATGAAGACATTGTGTTTGTTGTTGTAAAGGAAGATGTGGCAGACAAGAAGGCTCTTGTCTCCCAGTTTGAAAATTCAAATGAATGGATCATTGATAGTGGTTGTTCTCACCATATGACTGGTGACCAGAGCAAGTATCTATCCTTGGAGGAGTATGATGGTGGTGTGGTTCGCTTTGGAAATGACACACCTTGCATGGTCAAAGGCAGAGGGTCCATCTCTTTGACTGGAAAGAGTAGTGCTGACAATGTGTACTGGGTTGATGGTCTATGACACAACCTTCTAAGTGTTGCCTAGCTAAACGACAGTGGTCTCACTCTGCAATTCAAGAATGGAGTTTGTAGAATCAAAGGTAACCTATTTCATCTGAATGCAAATATAAGTACATGTCTTATGGCTAAGCTTGATGATAGCTGGATATGGCATAGGAGGTTCTGCCATGTGAACTTTGATAACATTGTGAAGGCTAGTAAGATCAAGGTGTTAGAGGGTTGCTGGTGCTGAGCAAATCAGATAATACCTTGTGTAGTGAATTTCAATTGGGGAAAATGTCTTCCTCAACCTTTAAAGGTAAATCTTTCACTGTTGACAACTTGCTTGATCTTGTGCATGCTGATCTATGTGGTCCTATGAAAACTAGAAGTGTGTAGGGTGATAGGTACTTCATGATTCTAACTAATGACTGCTCAAGAATGATGTGGGTCACATTCTTGAAAGACAAGTCTAAAGCTTTTGGGAAATTCAAAGCATTCAAAGCATTAGTGGAGAAGGAAAGCGGTAAAAGGATCAAATGTCTCAGAACTGATCAAGGAGGGGAATTCACTTCCAGTGAATTCAACAAGATTGTGAAGAATTTGGCATCAAGACATAGCTGTCTACCCCCCGAACTCCACAACAAAATGGCCTAGCAGAGAGGAATAACTAGACTATGGTTGAAGTAGCTAGAACCATGTTGATCCAAGGAAAGGTTGATCACACCTTCTGGAGAGAAGTAGTGATCACTGTAGTCTACACTATGAACCGGGTACTCATCAAAAAGGGTAAGGAAAAAACTCCTTATGAGTATTGGACCAGTAAGACACCTGTGGTTAACTACTTTAAGGTATTTGGTAGCAAATGTTACATCAAGAGGAGTGAACATCAGGGTAAATTTGAAGCTAAATGTGATGAGGGAATATTTCTAGGATATTCCACCAAGAGTAAAGCTTAAAAGTGCTACAACAATAGGACTCAGAGAATTATGGAAAGCATCAATGTAAAAGTTGATGAATCCTCTTAGAAGACTAAGGAAACCGGCAGTGAGCAAGTTGTAAATGAACTGGTTGCAACCTTCTGGGAACCGATTGTCAGTCAACCTAGTACCAGTAATAGTGTTCCTGAATTGGAAAATGTTGATACTGATGAAGATAAGGATGAAGAAGAAAAGCAAGAAGAACCAATTAAGACCATTCCTCGGTATGTCAAGTTGAATCATGATCCCAAGCATATCATAGGTGATAAGGATACAGGAATCCTTACTAGAAGAAAGATCAGAGAAAACTTATGCATGATCTCTGAATTTGAGCCTAAGTCATTCAAAGAGGCTCATAAAGATGAAGATTGGATCAAGGCAATGGAAGAAGAACTTGACTAGATATAGAAAACTGGTACATGGTCCTTGGTTCCCAGACCAGAGCATAAAAATGTCATTGGCACCAAATGGGTGTTCAGAAATAAGTTGAATGAGGATGGCATAGTGATTAGGAATAAAGCTAGACTGGTATGCAAAGGATATGCTCAAGAAGAAGGTGAAGACTATGGGGAAACCTTTGCTCCTGTAGCCAGATTAGAAGGAGTTTGTATGCTTCTTGCATATGCAACTTTTAAGAGATTCAAGGTATATAAAATGGATGTAAAATCTGCATTCCTAAATGGTGTACTTGAAGAGGAGGTATATATTGAGCAACCAGATGGGTTTACCCTATCTGAAGATAGTGACATGGTATGTAGGCTACATAAAGCATTATATGGTCTGAAGAAAGCACCTAGGGCATGGTATGAGAACCTA
This sequence comes from Cryptomeria japonica, assembly GCF_030272615.1. Taxonomy (NCBI): domain Eukaryota; kingdom Viridiplantae; phylum Streptophyta; class Pinopsida; order Cupressales; family Cupressaceae; genus Cryptomeria; species Cryptomeria japonica. The sequence goes on from NC_081412.1 coordinate 697,941,482, forward strand.
CATTCCCATCTTGTGAAGATTGGATTTGAGAGAAAAAGTGAAGATAGCAATATCTACTTAAAGTCTGAAGAAGATCATATTCTAATCTATGAAGTTTTTGTTGATGACATCATCTTTGGTGGAGATGACAAGATGAGTCATGAGTATGCTGATGAGATGAAGAAAGAGTTTGAGATGTCACTCATAGGGGAGATTAAGTTCTTCATTGGACTACAGATCCAGTAGATGAAAGATGGAATCTTCATCACTCAGTCCAAATATGTCAAAGAAGTGTTGAAGACTTTTGGCATGGAAGATAGCAAACCTGTTGGTACACTGATGGTGATCGGTTGCAAATTGACAAAGGAGGATGATTCTGCACTGGTTGATGAGAAGGAATACCAATTAATGATTGGTAAGTTGCATTATGTAGTGCATAGCAGACTGGATATTGCACATGCAGTTGGCATCATTGCAAGGTTCCTAAAGAGTCCAAGAGAATCTCACTTAAGTGCAGTCAAGCAAATTCTTAGGTATCTGAAGGGAACAGTTGACTATGGATTGTGGTACCCATACAACAATAATTTCAATCTGAAAGTATTCATAGATGTTGATTGGGCCAGTAATGTGGATGACAGGAAGAGCACAACCGGTGGTGCATTCTTTCTCGGTGGTAGACTGGTCTCATGGATGAGTAAAAAATAGAGTTGCATCTCATAGTCTACAGTGGAAGCAGAGTATGTTGCAGCTTTCATGAACTACACTCAGACATTCTGGATGAAGCATGTACTGGAAGGCTTCAAGATCCCTATATCTGAACCGGTAAGTATATTCTATGATAACACAAGTGCTATCAATACATCAAAGAATCTAGTTTTACATTCTAGAACTAAGAATTTTGAGCTTAAGTATCATTTCTTGAGGGAAAAGGTTCAGAATAAAGAAATTGTACTGAAGCATGTGTCCAGTAAGGAGCAGTTAGCAGACATATTTACCAAGCCTCTCCCAAAGATAACATTTGTGCATTTGAGAGGTGAATTAGGGGTATTGCCCCTTCAGGAGGTGAACTAAAAGTAATTGTTCCACATCAATCAGGTACTGAAAAGACAAATCTTTGGTTGATTGGTGTATTTATGGATGCTACACCTCAAGGGGAGCAGCATGATGAAATAGTGATGATTGTACCTCCACTTTGGCATTGTTGTCAAAGGGGGAGAAGGAGTGAACGGAAAAGATATCTGCAGCAAACGAGGAGAAGATATCTTTTGTATATTGCCATCAATGCCAAAGGGGGAGATTTTTGGCATTATGTGAACCGGCATGAAGACATAATGATACTGTATGTTGTCATTGATGTCAATATGAGACATAGTGTGAACCGGCACATGTGATAAGTGAAGAAAAAGGTACCAACATATGTGTAAACCGGTATATGCCAAAGTGAAGCGGCACATTTGTTCAAGGTGAACTGACATGTAGTTATGGGAATTGGCACATGGAAGCACTATATGACTACCGGTTGGTAGGCAGCTTCCACTTCGGGGTTTTCGGTTGGAGTACCTCAAGTCTATGTGACTCAATCGGTGATCTTTGTGTGATGTGTTAGTAGTATGATGGAGGATAGATCGTGTTGCCACATAAGCTCTGTGGGCGTGAAGGATTTTGTATGAAGATGACTATTCCAATCTACCTCGGGAATGTGCAAAGTCTATCAAACGGTGATAACACGTGATGGGTTATTAGCTGCCATGAAAATGGTAGATAATGGATGATGGAGAATGTCTTGAGATCGACTCAAGATTGGTGCATTTAATGCAGTATGATTCAACGGTCAGGATTGAACCGTTTGAGTTGCTCAACCTAACAGGTTTAGGGTTTAGGGTTTTTGCTACCGACCTGTACGTTCCCTATAAGGTCTATGTTAGGTTTCTATCTGAAGTTGTTGGCAAAAGTTATGAGTGTGTATCCAAGGAAAGAGATACGTGATTCTTGCCAGACCAAAGGAGAGAAGAGATGCCTGCAAAGTGAATGTGCAGAAGGAAAAGAGGAGCCTAAATGGATCTGCATTAGCATTGAGTGTTGTTAACAAATCATTGTAATTATTGTTGATCTCTAACCACTTCAACAGTTGTAAAATCCCCTAATAGGGTAGCCTTAACTGGCTTGATTCAAAATCCCTTAAATCGGGTGGCCTTAACCGACTTGTTTCAAATCCCTTAACCGAGTAACTCAAGGCTAATGAGTTATGAGAAGATAGAGAAGCTTAGGAGATCCTTTCAGCTATTGAGTTCTTAAAATCCTCTAACAAGGTGACCCTATCGGGTTTAACCCTTAACCGAGTATCCCTTAACCAGGTGACCCTTAACAAGATCGGTTCCTACCAGAACCTATTGTAATGTTCTTAATCAGACAAGGCTCCTAACAGAGTGAACTTCCAAAGAGTTCAAAAAGCATCTTGTGGGTGGTCATCCCCACCGTGGTTTTTCCCAATTGGGTTTCCACGTGAAAAATATGTGTGTCATGTGTAATACTCTTGTCTTGTGATGCTATGTTTTATCTATTATGCACATGAAGGTTCTATGTTTTACACCTATCTATAAAACATATTGAACTCACTATTGTGAAGATTTGATGGTTAAGTCTACTAGTTCATGCATGTGAATATTATGATAATGTGGTATTGAGCTAAGAGAAAAGATTATTGAGTGACCGATTCATGATTCATTGAGCTATACTAGATGTTACTGGTCGCACTCTGTTTTACCGGTATCTCTATTTATCAGTCATTTGGAGTGTTTGTTGTCAAATTGGTCTTGGACTATATTTGTGTTTGTACTAATTCACCCCCCCCCTCTCAGTACCATTTTGGTACTAGTGGTTCATCATTGAGTTATCAACTAGGTCATTTGGAGCCTTCTTGGTTTTGTCTGGTCTCTTACTAGTGGTCAGTAACCCTGTGACAACTTTCACAGCTTCCTTGGTGATCTTATGGATTGCATCTAGCTAGAAAAATTCTCCATGAACTCTGCTTAACACTATCCTAATCACATCCTTAGGGAATTCAGGAATGCTAAGGATTTCTGTGAATCCTAGGGTTTCAATAACCTTGTGTTCATCTTTAACATTGTCAGTAACATCACATATTACGGTTTTATACATGGTTTTGATTTCCTCATCTCCTAACTCTTCAATGTTGCAGTGGATGTACATTCTAGGGTCTTCAGCATATACAACACCTTTAGGGATTTGAGAAAAAGCACCTATGGTATCATCCTTCTTTGCTATCTCAGGGACTAACTGAAATACGGGCCTAGGTCTTTTAATTACTTCAACAATAGTAGGGTTTGCTATGTATTCAATTGTAGAGGTGGATGCCATGATTAAATACCTTTTTCTACCTTGGGTGGATGATTCCTTGGAGTGTGCTTGCTTCTTGCTCGAAATGCCTTAGCTCAGAATCTTTGTGCTCTCTGAAAATTTGAAATCATGATGAAATGAAATGGAGCCAAAACCTTATTTTTATAAAGTCTTTTCGCCATCTACCACATTAATTGCATGCCGGTTAAGTATTCACTTAACATTGTCTATCAGTAATAAGTAATTTTCAACTTCTTATCTCTAACTGAGGGAATAATTAGCACATGTGTCATTAGATTGTCAAACCCTCAAGGAAATTTTATTCAATTAGATGAAGAACTTCCTGTCGGTGGAGCACTGCTCTATCCTACACGTGAAGCATTGGTTGGTTCTACTGGTGGAGAAGTATTCCCAATATTTAGATCTGCTTTTCTAATCCATTGCTTTGAGAATTATTGCTTAACCTCTTCAACTTTTTCTTTACCTTTCAAGCTAGCACTTTTGTTGTCTACCGGTGTTCCTTTACTTCTACAAAATTTAGCAATATGCCCAATCTTGTTACATGCATAACAAGTTATATTATTCTTCTGAATAGCTTTCCCATAACCTATGTCGGTTTGTGTTCTGCATTGATTTGATAAATGTCCAAATCTTCCACAAACATAACATCTCATATTCATTCTGCAGTTTTCAGAGTTATGACCAACTTTGTTGCATTTTGAACATTGACCAGTGGGTGTATTGATATTCTGATAATTCCTAGATCTACATTAAATTGTTCTATGACCATACTTATTACAGTTAAAGAATTTTCCTTTGAATTTATAAGAATTAGGTTGTCTTACCGGTTTTCCATGATCCTGAGTATTTGCAGTACCAAAGCTTTCACCAACTTCAAAGCCAATTCCAAAAGTGTCACCTTTAGGTTTTTGATTCTTTAGCAAGGTACCAAGTTCCTCTGAGCTTTTCTTGAATTTTTATTTGTGTTGATTTGTAGTTTCCAATTCTCTTTCCAAGATTTCTTTTTGTCTCATTAGTTCATTTGACTCATTCTAAGTATGCATCAGATTTGTCTTTAACATGTCATTTTCATAGCTAGGTCTTGTGTTCTCATTTGCTGCATCACTTAGTCTTTTGGTCAATTCTTCTTCATTCTTCTTCCTATCCTCAATCTCTTTGCAAAATCTCATAGTCATATCCTGCATTTCATTTTTTGTTGTCATGATCTCTTGTTTCAACTTGCTTATCATATCATTAAGTGATTCCTTTTCATCATTCTCATTTTGCAGTTTTTCATAGAGTTCTCTTCTCTTATTTCTTGCAACAGTAAAATTATCTTGAAGTGCCTGAATGATATCCTAAGCTGCTCTTAAATCATCTTCTAATTTGATATTTTTCAATTTCTTTGCATCAAAGTCTATAAGAGCTCCTTCAAGTTGCTTCATCAGATTGTCCATCTTTACCGATGTCAAGATCTTCCTCAAGCTGTTAGGCTTCTGAAAATAGAGGACCAGGCTCTGATACCAATTGTTAGGGGTCCCATAGATACTGAGAGGGGGGGGTGAATCAGTATCTGACCAGTAGTAAGAATTTCTTAAGTTAAAACATGCAGAACATAATATAACAGTGTACCAGTATGCAAGAAATAATGCAATAAATAGAATCAAGAATATCCACATGAAAAGTACACCATAACACAAGATGTTTAACGAGGAAAAACCTCGGTGGGATTTGTGACCCACAATATTCACTCACTGGCCAATAAGAGAATATTACTTACAATAGGGGCCTGCACATGTAGGAAGGCCAACTGCCTAGAGCTCACTACTCAATGGGAAGTCACACTGACTTACAATAAGGATTATATTAATCCAATGACTTGTACTGCTTTACAATAGCATCTTCAATGTCAGATTCAGTACCGGTTCTTTCTCTATTCCTTACATATACCCTTGACCTATAATTCGCACATTAGGTCTGCCTAATAATTTTCTTTATGCTCCTTACATCACTTCTTTAAATGTCTACAATGATCTCCTTTATATACAAGAGTCATTTTACAATTTGCCAAGTCAGCTTATAATAATAAACAAAATATTACATAACAGAAATCCTATCGACCTCTATGTCGGTATACATATTTTCTTCTATGTCAGTTCTGGTGTAGAGTGATTTGTTGATGCTGGTGCACTATCTTGCCTGTGTAATGCTTTGCCGGTATGATGTCTTGCCAGTGCCATAGGATTGCAAGGTTACCATCAATGACAAAACCTTCAATCACATACAATGTCTCATTGGAGTGTCCATATGCCAACACATACCTCGGTCGGTGTGCCAAATTTAGGGTTGTCCACGCCAACCTAAGGATTTTGGCCTCTTGGTGGAAAAGTTGCGTAACAACTTTTAAAAGTTGTCATGCAACTTTTGCAACTTTTGAGCAACTTCCCCAATGTTTCTCTTCATGACTCCTAGACCCACAATGGGCCAACCTAAGGACACCACCATGCTATGAAGGACCCCTAAACACCATAAAGACACATATACCCTCCATTTTCAAGAAAATCATAATCTTGACTTATGACCCCTAAGATCTCCTTTAGGACCCTAACTAGGACCTATGAGCACTTCGCTCATTATTTTATATACAATGGCTTCATAAGAAGCATAATACCAACAAAACAAGAAGGAGGGAGAGCTTGGAAGGGTGCTCCTACACCACAGAGATGGAGTGAATAAGTGAGATTTAGAGATAATGAGATATAAATATACATGAAGATAGATCTATAGGGATATAGAGAGAGGGGGGAAAAGATAGGGAGAGAAAGGAGGTGATAGAGATAAGTAATATATAATTATAGGTAGGATAAGGTAAAGGAGGGAGATAAATAGAGAGAAGAGAGATTATTAAAGAGAAATATAGAAATAAGGAGTGACAATGATGGAGTGGGAGAGGGAGAGATATGAATAAAAAGATGGAGATGTATGTAGAGATGCATGTGACTTGGTAATTTATTTATCTACATGGAATGAGAAAATAAGTGACATAAGTAGAGAAGAAAGAGATATATAAAATATATTATATAAGTATAGATAGACAAGTGATAGTGATAGGGAGGTAGGGCAAGGGGGTTGCCCAATAGGCTTGTATTTTTACTAAGTGATAGATCCTTTGCTAGTTTCAAGGTGTAGTCACCAAAATCAGAGTGCAAAAAGCTTATAGGCAACCTAGCATCTCTCCTTGATCCACCTCCCTAAGTCAAACACTCCCTGGTTGCTCAAGGGCTTCAACTCCATTGTTTTAGGCTTTGTAGTCTAACGCATTACTCTCTCAATTGGAATTAATTTCCTCTATCCCTGACCTATTCTCTAATTGTACAAGGTCTCCTCTTGATGAATTACAAGTTTGTGTCAAGTTCTACCCCCATGGGTGTCTTTGGTCTTCTATGGTTTGGAGTGTAGTAATCCTTCACAAGTGCTACAAACTGACTTATGGAGTCTATCTCACCAAATGTGTTAAAAGCATGCAAGATTAACTTGTTTCAACTTGATTTGATGGGTTTTATGCTTTACAACCTTCCTTTGTGTACCTGATTTGACAAAAAACCATATTTTAGGCCTAAAACGGGCTACAAGGAATTAGCCCTCTTTTTGGGGTTTTGTGCTCGTCCTGCTACAACGATGGACTTCCAAACAAAAAAAACCTTATATTCTAATACCCTTTTGGAATTTCTTAAGGATTTTCTAAGTCTTAGGGTCCATTAGGCCTCCTCCATGACTGTCCCAAAAATGGGTACAAAAAGAAGGGTTTGCTAGGGTTTTGATGGCAAGAATCAACTTACAAGCTAGCAACCTTCAATGTGAATCATGCAACATTAGTTCTACCATGCCACATACTAATTATGTCAAAATAAATTATTTTTACACCTTCAAAGGTTAGAGAACAAGGTTTTACAAAAGATGCTCATAAGGAGTGTGCAACATTTACAACTTTTCCCTTTCTTGCTTTCCACAAACAGATCATTGCATGAGTACCAATTAAATTAAAAACATGTAAACATGTCCAAAATTAGTGAACAAGGAGAACCAAATTATCCCTGCACAAAAAGACATTAGGCAATTACAAACCAATGAATCGTTCACTGTCAAAACTTGTTATCACTGCACTTTGCCTCTTTCACTGCATTTTCACTTTAACCTGCATTTACCACTGTCAAAACTCTTTTTCAAAAGGTCTGTCTGGTGCTTTAGATCAATACTCTATCTTTGAGTGTTTTTTGACCTTCATACCTTCTATTGGAAGAGGAAGATTGCATAAACAACTCAACTAAAATGCAAAAATCAGTCATAATTGACTGTTACAGCCAGCTGGGCGTTACAATATTGCCTAAAGGATCATTAACTGATCTTGGCAATCTCAAAACCCATGGGCAGGGTCAAAGACCACTCCTTTTTCTTGTTTTCAAACAAATAAAAGGAGATACAAGGTTTTACAAACACCAATATATGGTGGAGAGTAAGCAAATGAGTAGAAACCAACACCAAAATAGTGACTCACTATTTTTTTTTCACAATTTTCACAAACTAAAAAATGCAACCATCCTTATCATGGCTTAGAAAGCCTTTTTTCTTTCACATACAACTTGAACATCAAGACAATTCTGTCCACCTGATGAATGCATTTTCTATAGAAGAGCAAAGCATCAAACCACTCCAAAGACCCTAGCCAAATAACACACTTGCCTAGGGCTCCATGGCCACAAAACTTCTTTCACCTGCATTTTTGAAATAAAAACATGTATTTACATATCTTACAAGTTGAACAACTGGTTCTTGGGAAGCCATGAACATTTAGGGCTTCAAGAAGCCAAGTTGGTCAAGCATCCTTGCCAAATTCCTAGACAAGGCAGTGAAACTGTCAAAACCAATTAATTTTGCTTAGAACTCAAAACTTAATGAAATTTGATGCCACCAAAGGAAAATATTTAGGAAGTATAAGAGAAATTGAAAATGTAAGAACAGTACGGCCAAGTACAGCAGGTGTACGGACTGCTGCTCACATGGAGTTAAAACTTAGTGAAAAACAAGATAAAAACTAGTGCAAACTTTCAAAATGCTTGATATCTCCACAAAATCAACCCTTACAATGGTTAAACCAAGAGAATAAATACCTCTACAAGTCAATTATCCTCCTGTATGGATAGGTACATGTCCAAGAGCACTCAAATTTGACATTTTCATGTCTAAAATGACAACTTTTAATGCCTAGATGATGCAAGGTTGACCTCAAAGACTACCAATCACCTAAGAACACTAATCAAACCTAAAAACCAAGCACAAAGCATGTCTAAAAACTTTTCAAAACAAAAACACATTGAAAACTCACTTTTCCCAATATTTTACCAGGCAACTCCAAACTGGCAACTTTGAGAAAAAAGATGAAAACAGGAAACATGACCACACAGTGAGTTCAAAACTCATCCAAAAAACTTAGAAAAACACAAAAACATATTAGACAAACTTTCCAACTCAAGACTAATAAAAATCAAACCTACTATCAAACCTGTGATGAAATGAAGCTAGGTACTCCTGCACCAGATAGATAAAGGAGGTGATAGGAAAAAAAAATGAGACTTTGTATGCAAAATTTGTGAGTATTTGAAGTTTTAAAATTGAAGGACTAACTTCAAATGATTATAATTAATTTTTGGTCTATAATATCATCAAACTACCTCATCCATTTGATAGGTCTATGAATTACCTTTTCAACGTTTGTAAAAAATCAAATTTTCAATAAGAAATGCAAAAGTTATGGCCATTTTACTAAACTATATTTTTTATGTTGATAAAATCAGATATATCCGATTTGAAAAGTATGAAATCACAATAGTGACATCACAATGGTGACATCACAATAGTGATATCACAAATCGGATATCCGATTTGGTTTGGTATTACCAAACCAATTCAAACTTTGCCCGACCTAAACAAAAAGTCAAAGCAGATTTTGGCGTGTTTGGAAAGGTTGAAAACACATTTTTTTCTCCATTTCCACTTTTTTCCCCCCCTTTATCTTGCACATACCCCCAACTTTCATCTTTGCAAGCTTCAGCAACATCTTTAGGTTCAACTTTGGAAATCAAACATACTTATTTGGTAGCTAACCTTCTTCTAGTCATTACACCTTTATTCTTATCACCAATAATATGATTTTTAGAATGATTCAATCTTACATACCTTAGAGTCTTCTAATTGTTCTAATTTTCAGGTTCCTGCACCTCTTCACTTGCAGCAGCAACATCTAGGTTAAATGTCTCTACTGGATCATTCTGCTTAGGCTCTTTAGTTTGAATAGGGGGTAAAATAACATGTTTTCCATAATCATAACCACATGCCCTGATCTATTTCCCAAGGTTCGTATCCACCTTCACATTTGCACTTTCTACTATCTTTATCAGTCTCTTATTGTAGCACCGATAGGATTTTCTCTTTGTAAAATATCGCAAGAGAATTTCTTCATCACTTCTAGCATCAAAATTTCCTATATCCTTATCTCTCTTGATATAGCATTTTCTACCAAATACTCTAAAATATCTCATGGTAGGAACATGACCAAACCAAATCTCATAAGGGGTCTTACCGATATCACCTTTGATGTGAACTCTATTGAATGTGTAAATAGCAGTGCTAATAGCTTCTCTCCAGTAGATCTTCAGAATATTTCCTTCAATCAACATAGTCCTTGCAACATCCAAAATAGTTATGTTCTTCTTTTCAACAACTCCATTTTGCTGAGGGGTTCTAGGAGAAGATAATTATCTTCTAATCCCATGCTTCTCACAGAATGAATTGAACTCACCAAAATAGAATTATCCACCTCTATTAGTTTTTAGACACTTCACCTCCATTCCAGACTCAGTCTCAACCTTAGTTTTGAATATCTTGAATTTGTCCAATGCTTATGATTTCTCCTTCAAAAAGACAATCCGCATCATCTTGGAATAATCATCAATTAGCAACATAAAATATCTATCACCCTGCACACTTCTAACATTTGTAGGTCCACATAGGTCAGTATGCATAAGATCTAGCAGTCCATCTGATGTATATTGTTTTCTCTTGAAAGAAATCCTTGTTTTCTTACCCAACTAACACTCTTTACATACTAAATTAGAAGGCTTAACAATCTTAGGAAAATATCTAACACCATGTGTAGAACTCCTCTTAATCATTGAATCAAAATTTACATGACACATTCTTCAATGCCACAAACAACTCTCATCAATCTGAGCAATCAAATAAATTTTCTCACTAGTATTCAAATGAAAAATGTTACCTTTAGTCTTAGTTCTAGATGCAATCTCTATACTGGAGGCATTTAGGATCTTGCATTTTCCATCCTTGAATTATAGATCATAGTCTTTATCAACCATTTGTCCAACACTCAAAATATTGTGCTTCAAACCTTCAACATACAAGACATCATCTGTATTATGCTTATTGCATGCGGGAAAAGCGGGGCTATGAAACTTAAAATGTGAAAATTAAAGCTCAAAGAGGCTTGTCCACACACCCACGGGCCTTCTTGGTGTATGTTATAGATTCATGAAGAATGAATCAACTTCCCAAGGATGGTTCCATGGTTCTCTATCTCACAAGGTCCCTCAAGCCAATGCCTTTTCTCTCAGATCATTGAGCAAAGTGGCTTAGGGATGACTAATGCAAGAACGAGGGATGCTTATGATGGATTTAGTTATGAAAATGAATATGACAAGATTAGTAGCAATGCTATCCTAACATGATATACTAGTTTATGAGTTAAGCTAATGATAAAGGAAATAGTCTAAAATGCTTATTAGACTAATTCCTATTGCAAAGAGAATCTAGATGTGCTAATAAAATTAAGCATAAATGAGATACTAAAGCTTGCATGGATCCTCAAAATGGAGGAATGAGAGCTCTATTTATAGTGAAAATAGGGCAATGGATGGTCAGGATTGAAAGAGTTAATCAAGGGTCAAGTTTGAAAGTTGTCAATCCATGTTTACAATTTTTACCAATGAAATGGTGACAATTGTCAACATAAGGCTGGTTGAGAGGAGAGGTAAGAAGCATTAAATGCTTGAGAACACCTCATGGTTACCCTAGGATGTAAGGGTTAAGGTTAGGTTAGGGTTATCCAATGGATAAAGCTTTTACCCAAGAGGTAAACTTTTGTGCAAAGGTTAAAGGAATAACCATGGTCAAAGAAATAAATGCTCGATGAGACCCTTGGGTTAGATGGAGGTTAAGTTAGTCAAAAAGTCTCTAACCATGCCACTAAGGGTTGGTAAACCATTAATGGTTTGAAGACTTTGGGGACAAATTTGTAAGAGTCCTTCCAAATTTGGGGGCATTCAATAAGTTATCTTGTTGAATGGATAAAGGCTTTAATTCCTTTTGAAGACTTTACTCTAAATTTGAGAAGTGACATCCTCAAATTTAGGGAAAAGGGATAATGGATGGGATTAGGGTTAATTGATTAGGATTAGATGGATTCTAGAAGAAATTAGGAATAGGGTTTAGGATGCAAGTAGGAGATGTAGGAAAATGCAAGTGGGTGAGGGAAAATAAAATTAACTAAAATAAATTACTTTATTTCAATTTGGTTGTAATTTGGGAAATTGAATAAAGTAGATTTATTCAATTTGGGGTGAACTATTAATTAAATATAAATTTAATTAAAGTAGAGAGAAAAGGGTTTAATTGAATAAAATGATTTATTCAATTAAATGATATAAAGGGCTCTAGTGAATTTAACTAAATAAATAGAATAATTTACTTAATTAAATAGAAGAATGTGGGTGATTTAGTTAAATTAGATTTAACAAAAATAAAGGAATGAACATAAAATGTTCATTTAGGAATATGGTCATTTTTATATGTCTACATTTTGCCCCTCTCTGAAGTGACGTGTGTGCACATGTTGATTCAAAGAAAATGATGTTTTGCTATGATTTGGTTATGATTAGTTTTTATGTCGAGATGTTCATGTTGTGCCCTAGATTTGATAACTAATGCCCCAGATTTGATTAAATGATGTTGAGAATTCCCCCTCGAGAGATGAATCAAAAATTTTGAAAATTTGATTTGATTTAGATAAATTTGATAAATTTCATTGCATTGTACAATTTTGTCTATGTTGAATGTGGTAATTTGATTCATCTCCTAATATTGCCATTTGGTAGGGTTGTAGGAGATACTGCGAGCAATTTTATGTGTCCCTCCAGGTAACCCTAATTCTGATTTACCCTATAAAAGGGAAAAATTGACACTTGGAGAGAAGTCAACATGCCGATTTCGTATTCTTCTCATCAATTTGAGCGCATGAGGAGGTATCAGAGGCCTGCTACGTATGGAGCACCAGTAAGTCAACCTTTTTGACCCCTTTTGGATTTTTTATTTTGTCATTTTTTATTATGTTTTTTATTTTGTCACGTGAATTTTACGTTTTAGCGCGTCGGGTCAAAGCGTAGCGCATACAATGAATTTTGTAGCGCGTAGGGTTTAATGAGTTTAGGTAGCATGTGAAAGGTTTAGGGTAGCACATCACTAGGTTAGGATAGTGTGTAGGATTAATTTATCACACCGGGGTCATAAGGTAGCGCAGAGGGTAAAACGGGTGGCGCATAGGAGATACCTAGTGCATAGGGTTGCTAGGGGGTCAAATGGGTAGGTCTAGATAGCGCATAGGTATGACCTAGCGCATAGGGATAAATATGCATTGCAAGAGTAGGATAGAATAGTGTATAGGGTATTTTTAGCACTTGGGGTAGGTTAGGTGGCACTTTGGAAGAAAAGGGTAGCGCATAGGGTAGCTTTGGTAGCGCTTGGAGATAACAGGGTAGCGCATGGTAAGCAGTTTAGCACGTAGACAAGATTGTTTAGCGTATAGGAAATTTTTTTTGCTATAATGTGATTTGGGAATGAATAAAATTGGTAGGTTGGTGATGGTTCTGCCAGGTAGGTGCAATCTGTTAGTCTGCATGTCTATTGTCATTTGTTTTGATAAATTTGTCCAATATGAGTTCTGATGAAACTTGATTTGTGATTTTTCAAGTTGATATAGATTTGATGCAAATTTGATATGATGTGGTTTTTGATATGAATGTGTTTGATATGAATTGTGGAGCTTGAGTTGTTTTACAAGCTACATTGATTGTGGAACTTGAGTTGTTTTACAAGTTGATATGGATTGATATGATGTGGAACTTGATTTAGATTTTCAAAGTTTCAAGTTTTAATATGAATTTGATTTTGATATCTATGTTTTGATGAGGAAACTGATATTGGACTTGCTTTACTTTTTGATAGGAGCATCTTGGAGTGGTGCAATCGTGTGAGTGATTTCCGAGACCATGGTCATTGATACCAAGATTAACACAGGTAGATAGAGACATTAATGAGAGGTGTGGTCTGACCTTGTTGCTAGATATGCCTCGATTCATCGTGAACCGGGTTTTATTGACAACATTGGTGGAGAGGTGGCACAGTGATACAAACACCTTCCATTTGGTGACAGGCAAGATGATAGTGACGCCTGAGGATTGCTATCGGATTCTATAGATTCTTGTTGTAGGGGCATTGCTACCATATGAGTAGACTGAGGAGGGTGGGACTGAGGCACTTCGCCGGATCTTGCAGGATGATATTGTTTGCAGGTACGAGATCCCCTGGTAGGAGTTCTTGGATTTAGATTATGCTCCTCTACCATCAGTGCTAGTTGGTTTCATAGGTGGGTTCTTATGTCTCGACCGTAGGTTGAAGGCACTAGCAGTGGGGTGGGGATTGGTTTTGGAGGATATGGTGATGCAGGGTCACCGATTTGCATGGGGGTCGGCTATGCTAGCCCATTTATATAGGTATTTACATCAGGTAGTATACTTAGGTTATGACAGTTTATCAGCTGGAGTGACACTACTATAGTCATGGGCATGGGAGCATATTCTCGCAGCTAGGTCATTGGCGGACAAAGATAGGCCTGTTGGGTGTGCGTATGTATATGGATATAGAGGGATAGTTATCTAGCATAAGCTAGGCAAACTAGATCACTGGAGGAGAGTGTTGGATGATATTGATATGGTAATATAGCGACCATATATAGGTTGCGAGGTATGGGTAGAGGATGGGATGGAGATGCCTTATGTTTACATGACCTGATATTTGATAGGGTGGATGCCCTTTATTATTGAGAGGTTTCTGCATAGTCGGGTGTTGTGGCAATATGGTCGTCAATAGTGGATTCCACAAGGAACATGTTTTTATGCTCGATGGAGACAAGACATTCCAAATTGGGGGCCTACGATTGATAGCACAGTGGTAGTGGAGGAGTTCTTTCATGTAGTCGGCTAGATTTGGGATTATGCCCCTTAGATAGTGGATGCAGGGATGACAGACATGTTTGCAGCACTCTTTGTAGCGCGTGCAGTGGCCCAAATATCAGATCTAGCAGAGATGATTCCCTCTTTTGATGATGATGAGGATGATCAATGAGGAGAGGTTGGTGAGGAGATAGAGGATGGAGGTGGTGATGGAGGGGGTGATGATGGAGGAGGTGGTGATAGAGGAGGTGGCCGAGGTTAGTGATGGGAGAGGAGGAGATTTGATCAGGGGAGGAGAGGAGAGAGAGGTGGAGATGGTGGTGCTAGAAGGATACAGGGTGAGAGGGTAGGGTAGTGGGTGGTGGTGGATAGGGGGAGAGGAGGTTTGGCTATCAAAGCTGGAGGGGAAGAGTGGGTTGGTGAGGTGTTAGTGGCAGTGGGAGGGTATGATGATTTTAGGTGACCGGCCCAGAGGAGGAGGTCAGATGCTTTACCTTCACCTACACTAAGGACAGGTAGAGGGACAGGTGGAGGGATAGGGGTACCCCTTCATAGGTACCCCTACAGATGTGGATTCTGACGCATGTAGAGGATGTGTAGATTAGATCACTACAGTTGTCAGTGCAGCATTTGCAGACATAGTTGTTGGCACATCAGCATCAGATTATTTAGCTAACTACAAAGCAAGATATAGAGATAGAGCAACAGGGTTGAGCAAAGGAGCTCGTGGTGAGTTTGCAGAGAGCAACAATAGGTGGTCCGATGAGAGACACCTTGAGAGAGCTAGCTTTGAGAGCCAAGGAGGAAAAGTATTACCGGTGTCATTATGAGGACATGGTGCCTAGGGAGCACTGAGTGCAGAGTTTTACACAGTCGAGATCTAGTCGATCTCAAGAGACTGGGTCGAGAATGGAGAGCAGAGCCATGACAGGGCCTCCTAGACAGGATCCACCTGGAGATCCAGGTGCTGGGACATCTACAGTGAGACCGTCACCTTTAGGAGATAGTCATACCTGAGAGACGTTGTCTCCATTGTATTATGATCATTTTGTTGTATTGGCACATATGTGACATATATTATACATTGATCATTCTTTGAGATATATATATATATATATATATATATATATATATATATATATATATATATATATATATATATTTATATGACACCAGTTTCTTTGATCCTTATGTGATGTGTTATGGATTATGCTTTCTATATGCTTTTGATTTTTTATGATGATGTAATGCTTAGATAGATGTATGTGATGTGATAATGTATGATTTTGTGAGATGTATCTTGAAAATGAGATGTATGATAATGATATGTTGTGAGATGTATCTTGAAAATGAGATGTAAGATATGATATGTTGTGAGATGTATCTTGAAAATGAGATGTATGATATGATATGCTATGAGATGTATCTTGAAAATGACATGTATGATAATGATATGCAACTAATTGTAAAACTATATGCAACTAAATGCTTTTGAGCATCCTCATTCTGCATTTGTCATCCCTATATAGCCACATGTTGTTTGCTTTCTTTGTATGTATCATCATTGAGCATTGATTTGTTTTGGGATATGTTGAAAATTTATACAAGCATAATGGTATAATTTGAACCATAATGACTTGAGAAAAATTTACATGATTTTTGATTTTGCAAGATAGCACAAGCATCAAGGTATAGTTGAACTAGGATGACCTGAGTGCAGATTGCATAAAAATAGACAAGATTAAATTATTTGTATGCGTAAAGTGGAATCATGTCTTCAGTGATGTGTTGTGAATCACGTCTCGAGACAAGTTTTTACATAGTACAAATGATCACCTCACAGATAGAAAACTAAGAAAATATTGGAGTTCCCATGACATTCTCTAGCTTTGAAGCATTGTTGAGAACATATAGAGGATCCAACAATTCAAAATGTTTAAGTGCAAAAATAGTCAAAACTTTATGCCAGATGCAACATTTGATACTTCAGAAAATCATCCATTGTATTTTGTGAATCCTGTTTGAGCGATCCATGTTTTGCTTTGCGATCGTGTGAGTGTTGTTTTGTTGGATATGATGTTCTGAGTTCATGACAAGTTTTGATGTTTTGAATGTGTTGCAAGATATACTGCCCCTCGCCAAGTGTACCTCTAAATGTGGATATGTATAGTGATTACCAAACCATGGTGAGATGTGGTGAAAGGATATACGGATAAACTAGGATAGTGACTACGCTAAGTATGGCCTAGATGGATATTGTGATAAAACTATCGGGTGATGGCCGATAGTGCTTGACTGTGGGTATAATGGTATGGACATAGATAGAGGAGTTGTCCTCTCACAATAGCGCCTGTTGCCAGGTTTTCACCAGTTTCTTTTATTGTACTTTTTTATTTGCTTTTTCTTGCTTTTTATTTTTTTTGACTTTTCTGTGCATTGAGACTACTCAAGTGTAATATTTCTTCAGATGGATGTTGTTAGTTGGTTCATCAGCACATCACCTTAAAAGGTAGTTAGCTAATAGGCACTTGATCCATAGGCTAATATGATGACATAGGGACCCAACTAGTTAGGTTCAAACTTCCCTTTCTTCTCCCGATCTTGTTGATTTCTAGGATTTTCTTTGAGTACTAGGTCTCCAATTTTAAAAATTCGGGGAATGACCTTGTGGTTGTAGCTCCTACACATGTGTTGCTGATATGCTTTGAGATGAGTGTAGGCACATTGGCATCATTCATCTAGAAGTTCAAGCTCTTGTAGTCGATTAACTTGATACTCTTCATCTGGGATTAAGCCTTTCAAAGAGACTCTAAGAGATGAAATTTCTACCTCCAAGGGTAAAATTGTTTCTGATCCATATACCAATGAATATGGTGTAGCTCCTGTAGGTGTGTGGATGCTAGTTCTATATGCCCAAAGTGCTGGATTGAGTTGTATATGCCAATCTTTGCCAACATCATTCACTATTTTCTTTAGGAGTTTTAATATTGTCTTGTTGGATGCTTCTTCTTGACCATTCCCCTATGGGTAGTAAGGTGTAGAAAAACGATGTTGGATTTTGAATTTTTCCAATAGTTCTTGTACATCTTGGTTTTTGAAAGGTCGTCCATTATCTGTGATGATGGAACTTGGAATGTCATATCTGCAGATCTGATAATTAAGGATGAAAGAGGCAATTTGTTTCCCAGTCACGGTGGTCATGGGGATTGCTTCTATCCATTCGGTAAAGTATTTTGTTGTAGTTATAATGAACTTGTGTCCATTTGAAGATGAAGGATGAATTTTGTCGACCAAGTCTATTCCCCACTGACAAAAGGGTCAGGATGTCATGAATGGCTGCAGTTCCTATGCTGGTGCATGTATAAGATTGCCATGGATTTGGCATTTAGGACACTTCTTTGCAAAATGATAAGTCTTTTTCCGTTGTTGGCTAGTAATATCCCATTCTTAGAAGCTTTTTAGCAAGAGTAGTACCACTTGAATGTGTGCCACAGATACCTTCATGAAGCTCGCGTAAAGAGGAGTTAGATTCATTACGATCAAGACAACGAAGAAGAGTACCATCTAGACCTTGACGGTACAAAGTATCAGCAGTAATAGTATAACAGGTAGCTTGTTGGATAAAGTTGCATTTTTGGTTTTGAGATAGGTCAATGGGTAGGATATTGCTCTTAAGATAGTCATGGATTGGTCTATATAATGGAGAGTCAGAACCAATCAAAGCATAGATAACATGGGATTCAGAATGATCATAGGCTGGGGAGAATAGTTGCTCTACCAGAAACTCATAATGACTCTGTTGCTCAGGAATTTGTAGTAGTGACGTGATAGTAACCATTGCATCAGCTACTCTATTGTCCAACCTTGGTATTTGCTCAAAGGTGACGTATACAAAATATTGTTTGAAATCATCCACCATTCACTTGTAGGGTAGTGACTTGTCGTCCTTTGTCTGATAGTCATTGTTGATTTGATTGATGATTAATTGTGAATCTCCATAGACTTTTAATTCTATGATTCTCCATTCTATGACCAATTTGATGCCTATAACCATTGCCTCATATTCAACCATGTTATTTGTGCATGGAAACATAAGCCTATATGATCTTGGTATAATGTGTCCTTCAAGAGTGATGAACAGAATGCTAGCACCTAAGCCATGTTGCATGTAGGATCCATCAAAATATAAGGTCAATTGTTTGGTAGAGATAGCAAGAACGTCTTTGTCTAGAAATTTGATCTCCATAGTTTTTTTTCCAGGTAGTGGTGCTTCTGCTAGTTGATCTGGAATTGCTTTTCCTTTGATAGCTCTTCGCTCTATGTAGTGGATATCAAATTCACTGAGGATCATGACCCACTTAGCCAATATGCATGTAAGAGCTTCTTTACTGAGTAAATATTTGAGAGGATCAATATTTGCAACTAGCTTAATTGTGTGAGCTATCATGTAGTGCCAAAATTTTTGAGAGGTAAATAACACTGTTAGACAAGATTTCTCAATGAATGTATAGTTGAGTTCATATCCATTCAATGTCCTGCTGATGTAATAGATAGCTTGCTCCTTGCCTTTTTGATCCTCTTGTGCTAACAATGCCCCCAGTGATATATTTGTCATTGAAATATAGAGAATGAGTGGCTTCCCTGCTATTGGTGGCACTAGAACAGGTGGGTTCATTAGATATTGCTTGATTTGATAGAAGGATTCTGCACATTTGGCTTCCCATCTGAATGGTACATTTTTATGTAGCAAATGATTGAATGGAAGACTTTTATCTGCTAGTTGAGCAATGAATCGCCTAATTGATTGGAGTCATCCTTGTATAGATCTAAGTTGGCTAATGTTCTTTGGTGGTGGCATCTCCATAATGGCATGTACCTTTGCTGGATCCACTTTAATACCTTTAGCTGAAACTATGTAGCCTAGTAATTTGCTTGATGTAACCCTGAAGACACACATCTTAGGGTTGAGCCTAACTTGAAATTTTTCCAATCTATCAAAAATCTTTTCTAAGATGCTCAAATGTTCTGCCCTGGTGAATGATTTAGCTAGTAAATCATCCACATAGTCTTCCATGAAGGTATGCATCATGTCATGAAAGATTGTTGTCATTTCTCATTGATAAGTTGCTCCTACATTCTTTAAGCCAAAAGGCATGACATTCCAACAATATGCTCCCCATGGACAGGTAAACATTGTTCTATCTTGATTTGATTATAGCCTGAAAAACCATCCATTAGTGATAGCATTGCATGGCCTATTATGAGGTCTACAATTATATCGATATTGGGCAAAGGAAAGTCATCCTTTGGACAGGCTTTGTTGACATCTCTAAAATCAGTGCATATTCTGATACTACCATCTAGTTTTGATACTGGTACAATGTTGGAAATCCATTCAGCATAGTCGATAGGTCGAATAAATCTGATGATAACTCAATGATGAATGAATAGTACCAAACTGGTACTGAGAGGGGGGGTGAATCAATACAAACAAAAATACTATCCAAAACTAGTTTGACAACAAATAGTCCAAATGAATAGCAAGCAGTGATACTGGTTGAAACAGAGTGCAACCAGTAAGACCCAAAATAACTAAAACAATCATAAACCGATCACTCACTAAGCTTTCCTCTTAGCTCAATACTATAGTACCATTACAACCTCATGCATGACCAGGTAAACTATCATCAGATCTTCACAATAGTTAGTTCAATATGTTTTATAGACAGGCATAAAGCACAGAACCATCATATGCTCAATAGGTAATAACAAGGTATCACAAGATAAAAGTATCACACATGACACACATATTTTTTCATGTGGAAACCCAACTGGGAAAAACCACGATGGGGATGAATACCCACAAGCTGCTTTTGAACTCTTTAGAAGTCTGCTTTGTTGGGAGCCTTGTTCGGTTAAAGACATTATAATAGGTTCTGCTAGGAACCGATCCTATTAGGGATCACTTGGTTAAGGGATGGCTATAATACTCGGTTAAGGGTTAAACCTAGTTAGGGTTACCTTGTTAGAGGATTTCAAGAACTCATAGCTAAAGGATCTCCAGAGCTCTATAGCTTCCCAGAACTCAATAACTTTGAGTTACCCTATTAAGGGACTTGAATCAAGCCAGTTAAAGCTACCCTATTAAGGGATTTGTATCAAGCTGGTTAAGGCTACCCTGTTAAGGGATTTCACAACTGTTGAAGTGGTTAAAGATCAATAGGAATTACAATGATTTGGTAATAGCACTCAATGCTAATGCAGATTTTTTTTGGCTCCTCTTCACCTTCTACACATTCACTTTGCAGGTATCTCTTCTCTCCTTTGGTCTGACAAGAATCACGTATCACTTCTCTTGGATACACACACAACTTTTTCTAGCAACCTTAGAAAGAAACACAACATTGACCTTATAGGAAACAGATAGGTCGGTAGCAAAAACCCTAAACCCTAAACCTATTAGGTTAAGCAATTCAAGCGGTTCAATCCTGACTGTTGAATCATACTGCATTAAATGAAACAATCTTGAATTGATCTCAAGACATTCTCCATCGTCCATTATCCACTGATTTCATGGCAGTTGATAACCCATCACGCGTTATCACCATTTGACAAACTTCGCACATTCCTGAGGTAGATAGCAATAGTCTTCTTCATGCAAGATCCTTCACACGCACAGGGCTTACATGGCAACACGACCTGTTCTCCGTTATACTACTAACTCATCACACAAAGATCACCGATTGAGTCACATAGGCTTGAGGTACTCCAACCAGAAATCCTAAAGTGGAAACTACCCACCAACCGATAGCCATACAATGCTTCCATGTGCTAGTTCCCATAGCTACATGCCAGTTCTCCTTGAGCAAATACGCCGCTTCACTTTGGCATATATACTAGTTCACACATATGCTAGTTCTCTCTTCTCACATATCACATATGTCGGTTCACTTCATATCACATATTGACATCAATGACAACATAAAATATCATTATGTCCTTATACCGGTTCACATAATGCCAACAATCTCCCCCTTTGGCATTGATTTCAATATACAAAGATATCTCTTTGCTTCACATCTTCTCCCCCATTTCTGCAGCTATCTTTTCTACTTCACTCCTTCTACCCCTTTGATAACAATGCCAAAGTGGAGGCACAAGCATCCCTGTTCCATTATGTTTCTCCCTCTGAGGAGTAGCATCCTTCAACACATCAATCAACAAAAATTTGACTATGCAATACCTGAACAAATACTTTTAGTTCACCTCCTAAAGGGGTAGTACCCCCAATTCACCTCTTAAATGCACAAATGTAGTCTTTGGGAGAGGCTTGGTGAATATGTCTGCTAACTGCTCCTTACTGGAAACATGTTCCAGTGCAATTTCTTTATTCTGAACCTTTTCCCTCAAGAAATGATACTTAAGCTCAAAATGCTTGGTTCTAGAATGTAAAATCAGATTCTTTGAGATATTGATAGCACTTGTGTTATCACAGAATATACTTACCAGTTTAGATACAGGGATTTTGAAGCCATTTAAAACATGCTTCATCCAGATTGTCTAAGTGCAGTTCATGAAAGCTACAACATACTCTGCTTCCATTGAAGACTGAGAGATACAACTCTACTTTTACTCATCCATGAGACTAGTCTACAACCGAGAAAGAATGCACCATCGGTTGTACTTTTTCGGTCATCCACATTACCTGCCCAATCAGTGTCTGTGAATACTTTCATAATGAAATCATTGCTGTATGGGTACCACAATCCATAGTCAATTGTTCCCTTCAGATACCTAAGAATCCGCTTGACTGCAACCAAGTGGGATTCTCTTGGACTTTTCTAGAACCTTGCAGTAATGCCAACTGCATGTGCAATATCCGGTCTACTATGCACTACATAATGCAACTTACCAATTATTGATCAGTATTCCTTCTCATCAACCAGTGCGGAATCATCCTCTTTTGTCAATTTGCAACCAGTCACCATCAGTGTACCAACCAATTTGTTGTCTTCCATGCCAAAGGTCTTCAACACCTCTTTGACATATTTGGACTGAGTGATAAAGATTCCATCTTTCATCTGTTGGATCTGTAGTCCAATGAAGAACTTAATCTCCCTTATGAGTGACATCTCAAACTCTTTCTTCATCTCATCAGCAAACTCATGACTCATCTTGTCATCTCCACCAAAGATAATGTCATCAACAAAAAACTCACAGATCAGGATCTGATCTCCTTCAAACTTCAAGTAGATATTGCTATCTTCACTTGTTCTCTCAAATCCAATCTTCACAAGATGGGAATGTAGGTGCTCATACCATACCCTAGGTGCTTTCTTTAGACCATATAAGGCTTTATGTAGCCTGCACACCATATTACTGTCTTCAGATAGGGAAAACCCATCCGGTTGCTTTATATACACCTCCTCTTTAAGTACACCATTTAGGAATGCAGATTTTACATCCATTTGATATACTTTGAACCCTTTAAAAGTTGCATATGCAAGAAGCATATGAACCCCTTCCAATCTGGCTACAGGAGCAAAGTTTTCTCCATAGTCTTCTCCTTCTTCTTGGGCATATCCTTTGCACACCAATCTGGCTTTATCCTAATCACTATGCCATTCTCATTCAGCTTGTTTCTAAACACCCATTTGGTCCCAATGACATTTTTATGCTCTGGTTTGGGTACCAAGGACCATGTACCATTTTTCTCTATCTGATCAAGTTCCTCTTCCATTGCCTTGATCCAGTCTTCATCTGTATGAGCCTCTTTGAATGATTTAGGCTCAAATTCAGAGATCATACATGAGTTTTCTCTAATCTTTCTCCTTATAAGGATTCCTACATCCTTATCTCCTATGATCTGCTTAGGATCATGATTCAACTTGACATACCGAGGGATGGTCTTGATAGGTTCTTCTAGCTTTTCCTCTTCATCCTCATCTTCATCAGTATCAGCATTCACCAATTTAGGAACACTATTATTGGTACTTAGTTGACTGACAACCAGCTCCCAAAAGGTTGTAACCAGTTCATTTATAGCTTGCTCACTACTGGTTTCCTCAGTTTTCTCAGAGGATTCATCAACTCTTACATTGATACTTTCCACAATTCTCTGAGTCCTATTTTTGTAACACTTGAAAGCTTTACTCTTGGTGGAATATCCTAGGAATATTCCCTCATCACATTTAGCTTCAAATTTGCCCTGATGTTCACTCCTCTTGATGTAACATTTTCTACCAAATACCCTAAAGTAGCTAACCACAGGTGTCTTATCGGTTCAATACTCATAAGGAGTTTTGTCCTTACCTTTCTTGATGAGTACCCAGTTCATTGTGTAGACTGTAGTGCTCACTGCTTCTCTCCAAAAGGTGTGAGCTACTTTTCCTTGAATCAACATGGTTCTAGCTGCTTCAACCATAGTCTAGTTATTCCTCTCTGCTAGGCCATTCTGTTGTGGAGTCCAGGGGGTAGACAGTTGCTTTTTGATGCCAAATTCTTCATAGTACTTGTTGAATTCACTGGAAGTAAATTCCCCTCCTTGATCAGTTCTGAGACACTTGATCCTTTTACTGCTTTCCTTCTCCACTAATGCTCTGAAAGCTTTGAATTTCACAAAATCTTCAGACTTGTCTTTCAAGAATGTGACCCACATCATTCTTGAGCAGACATCAGTGAGAATCATGAAGTACCTATCACCCTGCACACTTCTAGTTTTCATAGGACCACACAAATCAGTATGCACAAGATAAGCAACTTGTCAGCAGTGAAAGATTTACCTTTAAAGGTTGAGGAAGACATTTTCCCCAATTGACACTCTCTACACAAGGTATTATCTAGTTTTCTTAGCATCGGCAACCCTCTAACTGCTTTGATCTTACTAGCCTTCACAATGTTATCAAAGTTTTTATGGTAGGGTCTCCTATGCCATATCTAGCTATCATCAAGCTTAGCCATAAGACATGTACTTATATTTGCATTCAGATGAAATAGGTTACCTTTGGTCTGCATGCCGGTGGCCACCAATTCACCATCTTTTCCTTTGATTCTGCAAACTCCATTCTTGAATTCCAGAGTGAGGCCACTATCATTTAGCTGGGCAACACTCAGAAGGTTGTGTTTGAGACAATCAACCTAGTACACATTGTCAGCACTACTCTTTCCATTCAAAGAGATGGACCCTCTACCTTTGACCATGCATGGTGAATCATTGCCAAAGCGAACCACACCACCATCATAGTCCTCCAAGGATAGAAACTTGCTCTGGTCACCTATCATATGGTGAGAACAACCACTGTCAATGATCCACTCATTGGAATTATCAAACCGGGAGACAAGAGCCTTCTTGTCTGCCACATCTTCCTTTATAGCAACAAACACAATGTCTTCATTCTCTTCATCTTCTAATTCCTCATCTGTGACACCTTCATCAACTGCCACAAAACAATTTCTCTAGTTTCCTCCTTTGAATTTCCTGAACCTTTCTGGTTTGTCCTTGTTATCACCATTAGGATAGTTTATAGCAATATGTCCTATCTGGTTGCAAGAAAAGCACTTCAAAGGTAGCTTACCTTTGTATTTACCAGTTTCTTTAGGAAGCTTCCTGGCAAGGAGAGCTTCAAATGCCATCAAAATCTCCTCATCATTCATTTCTCTGCACTAACTAGGTTCACCACTAGTGCTAGCTTCTTTTCTTTTTTTGGATGGTAAAACAGAGGCTTTAAATGTTGATTCAGTCTTTTGAACACTGCCATCAAAACTATTTAGCTCGTAGGCTATTAGTTTGGCTATGATGGAGTCCAAGGATACCTTAGTCTTCTCTATTGATCTCAACTCCTGAATAGCAGCAACCCTTATTGCATAGACCAACAACAGGGATCTCAGGACTTTGCTTACCACAGTGGAATCTTCTATTTTACCACCTGCACTCTTGATTTCTCCAACAACCATTTTGATTCTTATTCCATATTGCTGAATGGTCTCACCTTCAACCATCTGCATATCTTCAAACTTCCCTCTCAAGATTTCTTCCTTAGCCTATTTTACATGTTCATCACCACCATAGATATTTTCAAGAGCATCCCATACCTCTTTGGGATTTACCTTGTCCTGAACATCAATAAACTCAATGTCAGATAGACTACTAATGAGGGCTTCCATGACTTGCCCATTTTCTTGTATCTCCCTCTTTTGGTCATCGGTGAGGGTACCGGTAGGGACAACATAGACATTCTCAACATAACTCCAGTGTTGAGCACCCATGCTTCTGATGAATATTTTCATCCTATCTTTCCATATACCAAAATTTTCCTTGTTAAACTTTGGACTTCCCTCTTCATCATTTGAGTGGGATCTTTACCTCAAGCGGTTAAGCTTACAACACAGAGGACCTAGAGCGCTCTGATACCAATTGATAACTCAATGATGAACAAATAGTACCAAACTGGTACTGAGAGGGAGGGGTGAATCAGTACAAACAAAAATACTATCCAAAACCAGTTTGATAGAAAATACTCCAAATGACTGGCAAGCAGTGATATTGGTTGAAACAGAGTGCAATTGGTAAGACCCAGAATAACTAAAACAATCATAAACTGGTCACTCACTAAGCTTTCCTCTTAGCTCAATATTATAGTACCATTATGCCCTCATGCATGACCAGGTAAACTATCATCAGATCTTCATAATAGTTAGTTCAATATGTTTTATAGACAGGCATAAAGCACAGAACCATCATATACTCAACAGGTAATAACAAGGCATCACAAGATAAAAGCATCACACATGACACACATATCTTTTCACATGGAAACCCAACTAGGAAAAACCACAGTGGGGATGAATACCCACAAGCTACTTTTGAACTCTTTAGAAGTCTGCTCTGTTAGGAGCCTTGTCCAGTTAAAGACATTACAATAGGTTCTGCTAGGAACCGATCTTGTTAAGGATCACCCGGTTAAGGGTTAAACCCAGTTAGGGTTACCTTGTTAGAGGATTTCAAGAACTCAATAGCTAAAGGCTCTCCAAAGCTCTATAGCTTCCTAGAACTCAATAACTTTGAGTTACCCTGTTAAGGGATTTGAATCAAGCTGGTTAAAGCTACCCTATTAAGGGATTTGTATCAAGCCGGTTAAGGCTACCCTATTAAGGGATTTCACAACTATTGAAGTGGTTAAAGATCAATAGGAATTACAATGATTTGATAACAACACTCAATGCTAATGCAGATCCATTTTGGCTCCTCTTCACCTTCTGCACACTCACTTTGCAGGTATCTCTTCTCTCCTTTGGTCTAGCAAGAATCACTTATCACTTCCCTTGGATACACACACACAAATTTTGCCAACAACCTTAGAAATAAACACAACATCGACCTTATAGGAAACAAATAGGTCGGTAACAAAAACCCTAAACCCTAAACCTGTTAGGTTAAGTAATTCAAGCGGTTCAATCCTGACTATTGAATCATACTACATTAAATGCAACAATCATGAATCGAACTCAAGACATTCTCCATCATCCATTATCCACCGATTTCATGGTGACTGATAACCCATCACGCATTATCACCATTTGACAAACTTTGCACATTCCCGAGGTAGATAGCAATAGTCTTCTTCATGCAAGATCCTTCATGCGCACAGGGCTTATGTGGCAACATGACCTGTTCTTCGTTATATTGCTAACTCATCACACAAAGATCACCAATTGAGTCACACATGCTTGAGGAACTCCAATTGGAAATCCTGAAGTGGAAACTACCCACCAATTGGTAGCCATACAATGCTTCCATGTGCCGGTTCCCATAACTACATGCCGGTTCTCCTTGAGCAAATACATCGCTTCACTTTGGCATATATACTAGTTCACACATATGTTGGTTCTCTCTTCTCACATATCACATATGCTGGTTCACTTCGTATCACATATTGACATCAATGACAACATACAATATCATTATGTCCTTATACCAGTTCACATAATGCCAACATCCGACGTCTAGTAGTTTCTTCAATTCAACTTTAACCATGAGTGCTACATGTGGATTCATCTTTCTTAGTTTTTGCTTGACTGGCTTAGCTCCTGGAGAAATGGACAAGTGATGCATGATTAATTGTGGATCAATCCTGGGCATATCTGCATATGACCAAGAAAAGTTGATTTACTTTTCTTTAAAAAATTTAATAAATTCTTATCTTTCTTCCGATGTCAGAGATTTTGCAAGGTGTATAGTTTTGGGTGCTTATGTAGTACCAATGTTGATTGATTGAGTGGGCTCAATCAATATGGGTGATCGCTCATGATAATGCTCAGGAAGAGTGTCATGTCTCCCATGCTTAGGTGCCTTAAAAAGGTTTTCACCCTTAGATGCATCCTTTATTTTTACTTTTGTGTGATCTATTGCTACCATTGACTGGTTTTCAGTAGTAGATCCTTTATTTTGCTCATTTTTGCGACTGAGAGACTTGGCACTCTCCTAGTTGTAGACATCATTACTTTGTTCACTGGTAGAGTCTATTTCTAGGTTAACGGTGCATAAGTAATGGATAATGGATTTGTCATTTGGGAAAATTGGTATATCATGAGTTTCAAGTTCGTCCCAATCTATGAGGTCTAGAATGACAAGTGGTAAGGAGTCATTAGGTGGATCAAGTTTCGACTGCTCTAAGTGTCAGGATAGAAGTTTCATCATGGTTGGCTTGGGTGTTAAAGAAGTTAAGGATCTCGTCAAGGTCTTCAATGGTATCATTTTCCATATAGACCTTCTCATAATGTCGTTGCTCATTTTCCTTGGCATCATAGATATTTTGTGGACCAAATTCAAGTGGTCAAGATTCTGTGTCATGTTCTTCTTGAGAGATGGATATATGACTATCTATTGCACAAATATCTTCAGTAATATTAGAATAGCTGCCCCATTCATATTCATTGGAATCAGTCTCAAAGGTATTATCCCAGATCCTATTAGTTTTGTGAACTGGTATGTTATATGGTGAGAACGGGTCTTTGATGATTGATACAAGTTTGATAGTTTTCTCTGATTCTGAGTCAGATCCTACTTCCACTTTTTGCATTTGTTCATATACTATCTCTTCTCGAGGTGAAATGATACAATTAGGAGGTGATTCCTCTTTGCTAGATATTAGTTCTTGAATATGATGTACTTCTGTAGATGCTACCCCTTTTTGAATGATGGGCTTCTCTTGATGGTGCTTTTGTTCTTGATGTTCAAGTTCCTTGCATATTGTCTCAGCTGACTCAAATAGTGCCTCCTACCAGGATTCTTCCTTGTACTTCTTCTTTGCTTTCCACTGAGGTTTTTGATGTTTGCGTGGTGCTCTCTTTGGTAGTAGAGTGAGTTCAAAGCCCAATCCCTTTTTGTCTTTACTGAATTGCGAAGGAGGATCTAATGGTTCTATGACACCTTCTTGACATTTTCCAATAGGTCCTTTGCCATTGTATCCCATATGTTGCATGATTAAGTATCCTTTTCCATATAGGTGTGTTGGTATAGCTATTTCCACAGTAACTACTCTATCCTCTTCCTTATCTTTGTATAGTCAACTAAGGATGTCTTTTTCCTCTGATTCATGTGCTAGAGTGCCGAGTTGGATGAATGTGACATTAAACTTGGTGATGGGCTAAGTTGCTTGATGTGTTGATGTTGTAGGTAATCCATGAGATCTAGGTGATGTTGGTAAGTTGGCCAAACACATGGGTTCCAAAGAGTATTCTCCCATGCCTTGTTCTTTGATTTTCATTTTCTGCTTGAAATTTCTAGGTAATGATTTAGAATTTTCTTGTCGAAGATCTGGTGCTGAGGAATTTTGTTTCTCTCTATTATGTAGAACCAAGCTGTCTTGGGTTGCCCCCATAGCATTGTAATGTTGAAATGGATTATGATCAGCTGATATAGAAACCTCATGCTCATTGTAGGGGAATTTGACACACTGGTGATATGTGGAAGGTACTGCTTGCATTTCATGTATCCAGGGTCGACCTAATAAGATATTATATGTGAGGTCTATGTCTAAGACCTGGCACATAGTATCCTTTTGTATTGGTCCTACCTAAATTGGCAACACCACTGTTCCTTTAGATGATCTTTCTTCATCATCATCTACCTTTATAGTGTTCCGTTTGCATGGATCAATAGACTCCTCAGAGAATCCTAATGGACGAATAAGTTTTAAGGTACAAATATTAAGTCTAGCTCCTCCATCTATTAATACTCATTTTACTCAATGTTTATAGACCATGACTTTAATATGGAGTGGAGTATTATGTGGATGGCTTAATGAGATATTATCATGCTCAGAAAAGTGAGGTTATGAGGCCCTGTCATATGAGCCACCATGGTTTGGAATTTGTCAGCATCCAGATCTTGAGGTACATTTGTTTCCAATAATGCTTGTTCCAATATGTCTTTGTGTTTTGGCGAAAGTTTCAGCAACTCAAGTATAGATATTTGAGCGGGAGTTTTGCATAGTTGACTAACTAGATCATATTGAATTTTGGGTACGGTGTTTGTTGTTGACATATGTCCCTTTAAGATACATTTTTGAGCTTTGGTAGTTACGTTGATGGATTCATGCTCACGCCTGTCTTTGATTGTGATAACATTGACTTGATTCTCCTCAGCTGATATGTGATTGATGGTGTTATTGTATATGTGATTGATACGAGATCCACTTGTATCATTTGAGGTTGAAGCTCCATCCTTGTTGTAGTTTGGAAGAGGATTTTTGAAAGCTTCGTGGTCACCATTTGTCTTGAGACCATCGACCATTAAATCACCTCTATCACTCATGTCCCGGACAATGTGTTCAGCCTCATGCAACCATTTGTTTGATGACCTTTGTTGTGATGAAAATCACAAAAGTGTGAGTCATTCCACTAGGGTGGTTTGATTTGTGGTTCAAAGTTGTTGATTGCAGGTAAAGAGATAATTTTTTTCACCAGGAGTTCTCTGAATGTTGACTCCAGTGATTTCCCTAGTGGTGTATAAATATATTTTGGAAAGTTGTTTGCATTACCCCATGAGTTTGGATTAGGTCCCCTATTGGTGTAATTGTTTTGGGTATTGTTGGTGTTGTTTGTGTTGAGTTGATCTTGATTGGTATTTGGTGCATAAGCATTAGTTCCTGGGTTAGCACTTTTGGGATTCTTTGTAACTTGAGGATTACCTGATAATGCGAGCACGGACTGCTTTGATTTTGGATCATTCATTTCATTTCCTCCTTCATTTCCATTGTTTTTGTTTCTGGTCCAGAATCTGGATTTGTCCAAGCTGTTGTTGTTTTGGTTGTTGTAATTGGATGAGCATGTTCCTTCTTTAAAAAATTTCAACGTTCCCTTCTTGACACATGCCTCCTCTACTTGGATGCCATTCTCAATCAATTTAGAAAAAGATGGTATGCATTGGAGTTTGAGTCTGTAACTCATCTCACTATTCAAGTTATCAATGAAAATTTCCATCTTTTCCTTTTCAGGCACATCTCGAGGATATCTTGAAACCATATGCCGCCAACGTTGAAGGAATATCATGAATGTTTCATTGTTTTTCTGTTTGGTGTTATAGACGTCTAACATGGTGATAGCATGTTGAATGTTATAAGAATATTGAGTTATCAATTTGTTGAATAGTTCATTGAATGATCTGATGGGAGATGTGATTTTGGATAACCATTCCATTGTTTGCCCTCCCAAGCTTCTTGGGAACAACCTCATCAAATAGGTATCATCATGAGTGAATTCAAGACTCATTGTATAGAATTCTCAAACATGATCATAGGGATCACTTTTCCCATCATATTTGTCAAATTTGGTAACATCTGAGTTTGGAGGAAAAGGTATCATGTTCAATCTTCTGTCAAACGGATAAGGACAAATTTTAGTTAAGGAATATCGTACGGTTGTCCCTTGTTGCATGTCTTGCATTTGTCTTTGTAACATTTGCATTCATTGAGTAAGAGCAATCAAAGGTGCATTATTTTGCTAAGGGAAGAATTCTTCCCTTGCATTAATTCTAGGTTGAAATGATGTATGGAATGGTATGTTTTGCTCGGCGATGTTTTGCTCTGGGATGTTTTTCTCAGGTATATTGTGTTCAGGAATATCTTGCTCAAGGTCACGTGCCTCTTCTTCTCATTTTTGTTCTTGATATTCGTAATGTTGAGATCTTGTTCTAAAAATATCCATGTCAAAATCTTTAGGAAGTTTAACCCCTTTGCTTGTGAGCATGAGTAGGTATTTTTCCTTGTCATTTTCCATGAGTCTTTCCAGAAGTCTTTGGAACAAAGCACTCTCTTGACATTCTTGAAGAAGTTCCTCAGAAATTTTGGTGTCCTCTAGATTTAGATATTCAAAAGGATTTGATAATCACCGGTT
The DNA here is from genome assembly GCF_030272615.1 of Cryptomeria japonica. NCBI lineage: Eukaryota > Viridiplantae > Streptophyta > Pinopsida > Cupressales > Cupressaceae > Cryptomeria > Cryptomeria japonica. The sequence goes on from NC_081412.1 coordinate 697,973,569, forward strand.
CATATTGGATTCTGATTGCATTTCACTTTGTTTGTTTCGTTGAGAGCAAGTAACAACAGGCATCTTGTAGAAGCTTTCTATGACAAAAGGAATGAACTCTTCTTCAATGTTTTGTTTAGGGGTTGGTGGTTCAAATTGGGGTATGTTGTAAGTGATGCACTCTATGGGAAAGAATGCTAGATTGATCTTTCCTCCATGATTTATTTGTTGGCTAAATGCTGACTTTTGACAGAATGCTCTACTCCTCAATGGTTCCTTGTCAAATTCATTTGTCTTGTTCTAAAGATATAATCAGATATGATGAAGGAATGTTCGATGAGATTTGAAGAGTTGATGATTGATGTATAAAAAATTATTTCTTTTGCCAAGTTTCAAAGAACTCGGTTGTTGTTTCTTCAACTTAGTGTTATGATAAATATTCTTTCTTCTTAGAATATGAGGATTAGTCATGCACAAGCGATCAATGGTTTCCTTTGATTTGTTTTGGATTCAGTTTAGCTTGTTTTATAAACTCAAGTTCTACTCTATCAAAGTGAAGGTTTAGATGCCCCCTCATGACAAAGTGCATCAAATGATATGGAATGCAAGCTTTCCTGATATGGAAACTTGATTTGACAACTTGGAGTTTTAAACAAGTGTGTTTTGGGATAGAAAAATCTGTTTGATTTTAAAGGACCTGTTTGCCACTTGTGATGATGTTTCCTGATTTTGATAGGATAGATATGTTTATCGTGTGACTAGTTTCAGATTTGAGACAACTCTACTTGATGGAAATTTGTTTTTAAAAATATCTTTTGATACTCTATTTTTGGTTTTCTGATTGATGAGCATTCAGGCTGATGAAGGAAATCCTTCGAAATTGTTTTCAAAATTTTCAAAATTGACCTCTGTTTTGCCCCCTATTTTTCTGGATTTTGCTATGCGCTAAAATAGAGACACTGTGTGCTATAGAGTGTTCTCAAAGTGCTAATGAAATGACCCCACGTGCTATGTAGCCCCCTGTTATGCGCTAATTGGTTAATATTGTTTAATTTTGCTCCAATTTTGGCTCACAAGATCATGTGCTAATATGAGCCACCTATGCGCTATTGGTGAAACTCTACGTGCAAAAGGTTGGCTTCCACACGCTAAACTGTTTGCAAGACGCGCTAACTGAAACTGTTTGTTTTTATGTTCTGGTGAAGCACTACTATTAAGACTTTAGGCACTAAAGATAAGGTTTAATGCGCTAAAATATAGTCGCCACGTGCCAAGATGTTGCTCTCATGTGCTAAACTGTCTTGACTTGGTTGTTTTTCTGCAATTAGGGAATTTTGCCTTGAGTTTTTAGTGTTGATAGATGATTTCCTAAAGTAACAAATGAAAGAACGGCACCAAAGAGACAACCATTTTTCTTAATCTAAAAAATAAGTGTATGTTTTGCGAGGATGTGTTCAAATCCCTAATGTTTCAACAAATTGAAATACAACATGCATTTCAATTAGACTCTTTATTCAAGGGTCATAAGCAATATCATAGCCCACTAGTCTCGATACTCCATCAGCTCAAGCAGCCATGTCACCCCCTAAGGGGTGCTCATTTTTTTGCCTTTTGCCAGAAATTAACCCAAAGTGAATTGCTTCACAATTGAGTAGTTATCTTGGGTGAGTAATCTTGGGGGTGGATTCTTCCCCACCCTTGCACTATGATATTGTAAATATTTGGTTACTGACTCAACTCAAAGTTTCTATACTAAGGTTCATAATGAAGCTTCCTGTTTGGCCGTCAGTGATAAACTCCCTTAGGAGGCTTCCCAACCTTTAAAACAAAAGCTTTACGTATCTCAAAGATACTGGGGGAAGGCTAATCTCTGTGCACAACCATTAAAAATAACTTTCGTCACTTTCCACTTTTGATTATAGTGGGTTGGAACACTTGGCTTCAAAATTGTTTCCCACTTAGGTCGTTCCCTTCACACCGGCCAAAAATGGCTTTAAGAGTTTTTTGACCCCTCAAGAAGGTAGGCTTGCTAAAGGATTTATTACTTGGATTAAAGAAAGATTTAAGAGTGGTTTGGCCTTTTGATCACCCAATTAAGGGGAGAGCATATGCCTTCCACTTTCGAGACAAAGCACACAAGTTCCTTTTAACCCCTTAAAGCAATGATTTGTTAAACCTATATGGAGATGTTTGTTAAATTCTGTGAGAAGCAAGAATTGAGCCAGGATCTGATGTCGGTCATAGATCACATGCAACTCCAAGCAATGGATGATCGAAGATCAAAATAGCTAAATGAAGATAAATCTGATATGAGAGTAAAATAGAGATAAAGAAGAATTTAGAGAAGACTCTCACCGAGCTATCACTTCACTTGTAAAGGTGAGAGTATATTGCTTATTATATAGAAAAATAATAGCATATACAACCAAGAGGTGCATTAACTCCCACCTCCATAAAAAGTGGGAGGTTTTACCTACTACCCCATAAAAGGTGGGAGGTTTTTACCTACTTGGTAAATGCCAAAACATGTGGCATAACCTCCTTACATGAAAACAAAAAAGGAGTTATAAGAGGTGGCACATAAAGCCAAGAGAGGGTGAGAAACCCAACTACCCCATAACCCACTTAGGAAATGACAAAATAGTGGTTATGAGAGGTGGCACAACAAGCCAAAAGAGGGTGTGTAACTCAACTACCCATGTGAGGTGGAGAGTTACACATGTAGCTAATGTATTCCGCCACGTGTCCTCATATTAACCACACCTAATAACCTAAGCAAGCTTAATAATATATGTGTAGGAAAAATAAATACCCCCTAACATAAGGAAAATAAAAAAACTACACTAACAATGTTGCTCCATGAAAACATGGTGTTCTTTTTAACTTTTCAAGGCAATGATTTTCTAATCTGAAAAGAAGAACTTGGTCAACAAAATGAACACAATGTTTCATCAATAAAAGAAATTCAGCGAAAGGGGAAGATCTTCCCTCTTTAGTTGCAAAACAAAAGACTTTTGGGACTTTGTGTGGATCTTTACTTTGCTAAAAACTAAAATGGATCCTTTTATACACCAAAGGATGGTGAAGTTATTTTTTATCCATTTGTTTGTAAAAATTTGAAAAACAAATTTGATTTGTTCCTTTTACAACCCAATGTAAAAAAATTCTCTCCTAGAAAAGCAAGGAAAAATTTGTTTTGTGGTTCTTTTTAAAGCCCAAAATAAAAGTGAGTTCAGTTTTAAGAAGAATCAAAAGAAGTTTATATCTTTAACTAACTTAACTAAGTTAGTAAAAACTTTAAACTATTTAATGATCCTAAAACTAAGCTCCCACCTGTAAGAAATTTGTTAAAATCCTGCAAAATTCCAAGGGAAACTATTAGAAAATCTGTGGGTCTTTGTGGACTTCAAAAAGTCTAATTTTCACATTCGGTTACAGTTTCTAGTTTTTGCCTCAGTCTATGATGCGCTACAGAACAAACTGTACGTGCTACAAGGTAATCTAGATGCACTATCAGAAATTCCCGACATGCTATGTTATGTTTCATATGTGCTACTTTGTTTTTCTCTTGTGCTAAGACCTACATGAAAGTATTAGTGGGGATGATGTGCTAAGGTAAAGACTACATGTTCTATAGAATAGACCCCATGCACTAAACAATGCATTGTAAGCGCTAAATGATACACCAGATGCGCTAAGGGATGTTCCCGACGCATTGATTCCTATTTCCTGCTTACCTGCAGAAGTGTTTATTTTTAAAAACTGATTTGATTAATGGGGTAGTGCCCCACGGTGGGCACTAGAAATATATGTAGGAAAAGAAAGGCTATGAAACTTAAAATGTGAAAATTAAAGTTCAAAGAGGCTTGTCCACAGACCCACAGGATTTATTGGTGCAAGTTATGGAGTCATGAAAAATGACTCAACTTCCCAAGGATGGTTCCATGGTTCTCTATCTCACAAGGTCCCTCAAGCCAATGCCTTTGCTCTCATATCACTAAGCAAAGTGGCTTAGGGATGACTAATGCAAGATCAAGGGATGCTTATGATGGATTTAGTTATGAAAATGTATCCTATATATGCATGATTATACAAATGCAATAAACTATATTATAAGATGACAAGATTAGTAGCAATACTATCCTAACATGATATACTAGTTTATGAGTTAAGCTAATGATAAAGGAAATAGTCTAAAATGCTTATTAGATTAATTCCTATTGCAAAGAGAAGCTAGATGTGCTAATAAAATTGAGCATAAATGAGATACTAAAGCTTGCATGGATCCTAAAAATGGAGGAATGAGAGCTCTATTTATAGTGAAAATAGGGGAATGGATGGTCAGGATTGAAAGAGCTAATCAAGGGTCAATTTTGAAAGTTGTCAATCCATGTTTACAATTTTTACCAATGAAATGGTGACAATTGTCAACATAAGGCTGGTTGAGAGGAGAGGTAGGAAGCATTAAATGCTTGAGAACACCTCATGGTTACCCTAGGAGGTAAGGGTTAAGGTTAGGTTAGGGTTATCCAATGGATAAAGCTTTTACCCAAAAGGTAAACTTTTGTGCAAAGGTTAAAGGAATAACCATGGTCAAAGCAATATTTTCTTGATGAGACCCTTGGGTTAGATGGAGGTTAAGTTAGTCAAAAATTCTCTAACCATGCCACTAAGGGTTAGTTAACCATTAATGGTTTGAAGATTTTGGGGACAAATTTGTAAGAGTCCTTCCAAATTAGGGGGCATTCAATAAGTTAGCTTATTGAATGGATAAAGGCTTTAATGCCTTTTGAAGACTATACTCCAAATTTGAGAAGTGACCTCCTCAAATTTAGGGAAATGGGATAATGGATGGGATTAAGGTTAATTGATTAGGATTAGATGGATTCTAGAAGAAATTAGGAATAGGGCTGAGGATGCAAGTGGGAGATGTAGGAAAATGCAAGTGGGTGAGGGAAAATAGAATTAATTGAAATAAATTACTTTATTTCAATTTGGTTGTAATTTGGGAAATTGAATAAATTAGATTTATTCAATTTAGGGTGAACTATTAATTAAATGTAAATTTAATTAAAGTAGAGAGAAAGGGGTTTAATTGAATAAAATGATTTATTCAATTAAATGATATAAAGGGCTCTAGTGAATTTAACTAAATAAATTAAATAATTTACTTAATTAAAGAGAGGAATGTGGGTGATTTAGTTAAATTAGATTTAACTAAAATAGAGGAATCAACATAAAATATTCATTTAGGAATATGGTCATTTTTATATGTCTACACTTACCTTCAAAAGAAATAGAACCTCTCCCATAGATCACATAGGCTTTGTCATCTCCAAAATTAACCATCCTACCATCAAACCTTTTCATGCTCACAAATTTATTTTTATCACCAGTCATATGATGTGAACAGCCACTATCAATTACCCATTCATCTTTCTCTTCAACTTTAGCAGTTAAATATTTTTCTTCAATAGTGCAGCTTGTGGAATCAATAGGTACAGATCTATCTTCTTTAATGGAAATAAACACAACTTCATCTCCTTTTGATTCTTCATTTGTAACACCTTCATCAGCAGCATAATAACAATTCTTTTGATTCCTAAACTTCTAGTTAGGCTTGTAGGGCTTATCATACTTCTCATTCTTTTCATATCAATCATTCCCATCATGCTTATCAATTTTATCATGCCTGTCATACTTAGACATTCTTTCTAGGAATCTAGAAGCAAATGTCCTATCTTATTGCAAGAGAAACATTTCAAAGGAAACTTTCCATCATACTTATCGGCTCCTATAGGCAATTTCTAGGCAATTAGTGCTTCAAGATCATCCAACTCTCTTTCTTTCTCTTCCACCTCTCTTGTCTCTCTTTCCTATCTAGATATTTTGCACTCATCAGGATCATACTTTTGTTTACCAGATATAGATGTTGATGCTCTAATTGTAGTCTTATACTTTCCATGTGATTCTCCAAACTCACTCAGCTCAAATGCAACAATCTTTCCAACTAGCATATCTCTTGTTACCATAGTCACACTCAAGATCTCATCAATAGCAGCAACCTTGTGTTTATAAGAAGGAGGAAAATATCTTAGCACCTTACCAACAATTTCATCTTTCTCAATGGTTCCACCAACACATTTGATACCTAGGAAAATGTCATTCACCTTAGCCATGAAAGAGTGTATGTTCTCATCATCTCCCATCTTCAATGTCTCATATTTTCCTTTCAAACTCTACAACTTAGCAACTTTCACCTGTTTATCACCTTCATATAGGATCTCAAGATTCTCCCACATCTCATGTGTAGTTTGAAGTCCCATTACATTTTTCCTCTCATAATTAGTTAGGACACTAAGTAATGCTTCATTCACTCTAATATTATGTTCAGCTTCATTGATCTCGTCAAGAGTAGATGGTCCATTTGGAGGAGCATAATAGGAATTCTTTGTAATCTTCCAGTAATCCCATCCAAGACATTTCAAGCCCACTTCCATCTGGTTCTTCCATATAGTATAATTCCATCAAACCTCGGACTATCCTTCTTAAAGATAACACCTTGAGTTGCCATCTCGGATCTTCTCAAGCGGTTTATCTTCTACTAGAGGATCTAGATTTGATACCAATTTGTTAGCAGCAACAAAGAAGGAAGACTGAGAGGGGGGATGAATTAGTCTTCACCAAATTGGAAAATTTAACCACAAAAATAGATCTGATAAATTGCAGTAGTAAGACAGATAAGAAAATTGAAAGCACAACACACAACACCAAAATTTTGACATGGAAAAGTTGGTTAAGGGAAAAACCACGGTGGGAACCTACCCATAGTAAGATGATACTTTGCAGTAGTATGTAATAATATTACAATGCGGAATGCGCATACATTCAAGCACACTGCCTAGAGCTCACTGCTCAAATATAATGGCCCAGAAGGCTACAACCCTCAAGGAAGTCTCACTGACTTACAACAAGATTTAGACTACAATTCGGAAGAAATGAATTGAAAGAATAACATCTCCAAATGCCTGATTATAATTCCGATTAAGCACAATTGTCTACTCTACAACACCAATCTCTCCTCAATATCAACATCAAAGGATAAATATCTTGTTAACACACACACCACTCTCTAATAATGTAAACACAACATTGACACTTGAACTGCATGAATATATCACCTATATATACAATTCATCAACCTTGGTAACAAGGTCGGCTAAACCCTCAACCCTTAATTACAAAATTGCATCACATGATATAAAGATCAACCACCAAACCAATATAATGATTTACATAGTATAGAATGAACCTAAATTAATTTCTCAAATGCACAACTCCACCGGAAATCATGCCAAGATCAAGTGCAACATGATACACCACCAGGAAAACCGTATAACATGAAAATCATCACCGGTTGATAAAAACCACCAAAAAATCACACAACGATCAATGTGGATCACAAAAACAAATAGGACATGACTAGGAAAAACCAACAAGAATGTTAGAATCATTAGTAATAGCTACACCAACACCACTTATCAAATCTTCATTTGTTTGTGTCTGAAAGCTCAAGAAAACAACCAATCAGCAACTGTCACGAAGAAAGATAACTAGTGAAGCATCAAATCATGATCCATTTGAAACAAAGATACACAAGACCATCCCAAACAATATCCCAAAATCTTAGCACAAGATCTGATCACACCGAAATGTACCAGACGATATACTAAACTCTACAAAACAATGATCAACAAAACAACACTGCAAACTGGATCATAAGATCTTCCCAATCTGCAATCACAGGAGCAATGCACAGGAATATGTTGACATTAATGAAAACAACATATCCTAGAAGAAATAATGAACAACAATATCCAACAATGAAATCATGGCTATGGAGCAATTTTTTCAATTGGGGTACACTAGTCAAACCTCAAGGTTAGGCTATCTATTGCCTTAGAAATTACACCTAGTTTCATAGGAATCAAAATTAATTTGTTGATTAAACTAATGATGGATACCACTTGTTGTCATGTTTTAGTTGCAAGCTTGTGTTGGAAAATAAGTTTGTATGGCTGTCCTTGATATCAAACTTGGTTGTCCAAATGGATTCCAGTTTGGGTTGTTGGCATTGTATTGTCATTTATGTCAATTGATATGGGATGTCAACTGGTATGCAAGTTGATGTGGATGTCAACCAGTATGCAAGTTGAAGTTACCAGTATGAAGATTGTTGGCATGTTGATGTTGATCGATAAGTAAGCAAAGAGACAAGGTTGAAGACTACCATTAGGAAATGATGAAGAATGTGGTTTGTGGTTTGGCAAGTGTGGTCCAGGATAGCATGTCCTAACCAGCAAAATGGAGAAGTGCACGATATGAAGGTTAATTGGTTAGTGTATATTGGTAGCATGTTTGGTCAGTGACTGAGTTTGAACCAACACAATCAAGTGAGTTGGATGTTGAAAAAGATATCCCATGGACTCTAGGTGGTGAACATGCAGTGGTAGGTGAATGGTGCATCAGCGAGGTAGTTGCCGACTAGGTCAGTATTAAATGAAGATTGTGGAAATCACGGATCAATTGTAGAGGATTCTGTCTCAAAGCAGATTGAAAGGCAGAGATTTTATTATTTGATATTATGATCGAGGCAAGATATCTGATCATCTTGTTGATCTGGAGAAGGAAATAGCTAGATCATTTATCGTGATCGAGAAAATCAAGATCGATGAATAGGGTCCAGTTTGCTAAATATAGTAAACATTTATAGGAAGAATTAAAAAAAGGACAGAGCTTTGTTGTTTAACTATTGTAGGTTGTCGATTCAAGAAGATGAGATTCAATTTGATATGGATCATGGCTGGTGAAGAAAACCCTAGGCACATAAAGTTTGAGTTTTTATTTTGGTGGGAAATCATGTGTATAAATGTGCAGATCAAATACTTAAGCACAGAGAGTATGTCGGTGTTGGCATATCTGATGGAGAAGATGATGTACCAGTAAAGGACTATAAGTGATGATATATTGATGGACTACTAGTGATGATATAATTGTGATATGATCAGTTATGTGTGTTTTCATTGATGGAAACCATGTATGTTTATGTTTTTAAGTCTATCAGTTAAGTCTAACCAATAATGGATTGAAATAGATTGAGTTGGAAAGCAAAATTGCCTAGTGATAGTGTACCGGTTAGCCAGAAAAGAGAAGGAGATGGTTGTGGTAGTGATCTATGTTGAGTCAGGTGTTACGGTTTGGAATGTGTGCTTATGACATCATAAGGAGTCTATGAATTGAACCGCATCATGTTTGGAGAACCAAAAGTTGTGTTTGTTATTGACTATTGTTTATTCAACTAGGGTTTGAGAACCGGTATCAAGATCTTTGACCGATGATGTTTTATGGTTTGGCAGTGATTCTTTTCATGTTCATAAAATGATGATGACATGTCAGAATCCATGTGAAGAGATAAGATGTTGTTTTGGCATGTACAAGGATCGAATTTCTTAGGAAGCAGCAAAGTGCTTAACAGAATGTGATAAGGATTTGACAACTTATCAAATCAATGTGCGGTGATGAGTTATGATCATTCAACAACTGTAATTGTCTTGTAATTTGTTGTAATAATCTATATGATGATTTATAATGATCCGATATAATCTATGATGTAGATTATTTGTAGGTTAGGGTTGTGTAACCTACCTAATTGTAAAGGTTATTTAAGGTCAAGTGTTAGAAGTTTTATTGTGTCGGTGATCAAAGAAGTGTGTGTGTGTCGAACTAGATTGAGATGTTTGCATGAGAGAAGTAGATTGGAGCTGACAAGTATTTTTAATAGAAATCTATGAAGTACTAAGTCTAGATCATTTATCTATTGTTTCTTAACAATTTCAGTAATATTAAAATCCCTTAATCGAGAAGGTCCTAACAAGCCTGATCTTGTAAATCCCTTCACCAAGTGGCTCATTAATTTGGGTTTAAATCCTCTAGTGAGGTTACTCCTAATAGGGTAAAGCTCCTAACAGAGCTAAGTTGTAAAATCCCTTGACCAGGTGACTCCTAACAGGGTCTTCTATTAACTAGGCATTGATGTAAAGCTCCTAACCGAGGTAGGATCCTAATAGGGCGCATTCCGAAAGAGTGCATATTTTTTGGGTACCAATTCCCATCATGGTTTTTCCCATTTGGGTTTCCACATGAAAAATGCATGTGTTCATGTTGTGGATGGATTGTTGAGTTGTGCATTTGATGTCTTTACTATATTTTCTTAATAATGAACACTTAACTTGCTACCAGTAATGTTTTGGTGAATCTGCATTAAGTGATTGTTTGATCAGCTACCGATACTGGTTATGAACTATTTTGTGAAGTATTTTATAGATTGGTGAAAAGTTGAGTTTAAACTTATTACTAATTCACCCCCCTCTCAGTCATAATTGGATCCTCACAATAAAAATTGGTATCAGAGAATTAGGTCCTCCTTGTGCAGAAGCTTAACCACTTGAGGAAAAGATCCGAGGAAGATGATGAAGGAAGGTCCCAAATTCACTAAGGAAAACTACATAATATGGAGTGATAGAATGAAGATATATATCAAAGGTATGGTTGTTCAGTTTTGGCAGCATTTTATTACTTAGTATGTACCTCCTATCGGTCCTCTGACTACAGATCAGTTGAAGGAGTAGCAAGAAAACATTCAAGCACTTGAAGCCGTTGTAAGTACACTATCTAATACTGAATATATTGATGTCCATGGTTTAGAGACTACTTTTGAAGTTTGGGAGAAGTTATAATTAATCTATGGTGGTGATAAGCATGTTCAAAAGGCTAAAGAAGAGAGTCTTAGAGGAAAGTTTGATGATATGAGAATGATGGAAGGAGAAAACATTACTCAATATGGACAAAGGATTAAAGAGGTTGTCAGTGGAATTAAAAGTGTTGGTGGTACTATATAAGAAGACATTTTTGTGAGTAAGATGCTTAGAACTCTATTGCCTTCTTATGCCATTAGAGTGTCTTCTATTCAAGAGTTGAGGTCAGTTAATAAGGATAAGGTTACTATTGATTATTTGATTTGTAAGCTCACTGCTTTTGAGTTAAATAGTTTTTATAATAGTGTACCTAAGACAAAATCTATTTTTAAAGAATTTGTATCTAGTGTACCGGTGAGAAAAGGGAAAGATGTTTGTCATAGTCATGAATGCAGGTCGAGTCATCTTGGTGATAGTAAAGCTGATGTGGATGATGAAGGTAATCTGATGGAATTTTAAGTCCTATTGGCTAAAAGACTTCCTAGAGGCACTGGTAAGTACAAAGGTAAGTTGCCTCTCAAATATTTCTCTTGTAAAAAGATAGGACATAGTACTGCACATTGTCTTAATAATGATCAAAAGGAAAAGTTTAGAAAATATAAGGGAAAAGGAAAGAAACAATGTTATGTTGCAGTTGATGAAGGTGCTACTGATGAGGAATCTAAGGATGAATACAATGAGGAGATTATTTTTGTTGATGTTAAGAAAGATCTATCTGATATGAAGACTTTAGTATCTCGCATTCACAACAGTGATGAATGGATTATTGACAGTGGTTGCTCATACCACATGACCGATGGTAAGAAAAATGTTTATTTCTCTTAAATAATTTGATGGTGGTGTAGTAAGATTTGAAAACAATTCACCTTGTATGGTAAAAGTTAAAGGTTCTATCTTTTTGAATGGTACAAGTAATGTTGATGATGTATTTTGGGTTGAAGGTTTAAAACATAATTTGTTGAGTGTTGGTCAGTTGAATTACAAAGGTTATCATCTTGTGTTTAAGAATGGAGTTTGCAGGATCTTAGGATGCAAAAGAGAATTAATTGCTACTGGTAAGAAAATTAAAGGTAACATATTCCATCTGAATGCTAATGTGAATAGTTGTTTCATTGCTAAGGTTAAAGATAGTTGGTTATGGCATAGAAGGTTTTTTCATGTGAACTTTGATAATATGGTTAAGGTCAGCAAATCTAGTATGCTTAGAGGTATGCCACAACTTTTTAAACCAGAAAATGTGTTGTGTAAATAATGTCAGTTGTGTAAGTTTTAGGATTCCCAAAGATACTGACAGGGGGGGTGAATCAGTATCTTACCGGTTATTTGAATTTACTTCAATTAAAACATGAAAAGAATATCAATATTGTCTACTAGTAAATAGAAATAGTGCAGTAAACAAGAATAGAAACAACCACAAGAAAACACACCATAAAATAGTAGTTTAACGAGGAAACCCGGTGTGGGAAAAACCTCAGTGGGATTTGTGACACACAATATTCGCTTACTGGAAAATAAGTGAATATTACTTTTACAATGGGGGCAGGAAGGCCAAGTGCCTAGAGCTCACTGCTCAATTACAAAATGGGAAGTCTCACAAACTTACAAAATGGATTATGTAAATCCAATGTCTTGTACTGCTTCAAAATAGCATCTACTATGCCAGATCCAGTATTGGTTTTAGCTCTGCTCCATACATAAACCCTTAACCTATAATTTGCATAATAGGTCTACCGTATTTCACCTATCTACATCCTTACAAAATGTTCTATAATGATCTCATACATATATGAGCCATTTTACAACTTGCCAAGTCGGCTTACAATGATTTTATAATTTACAAAATATATTATAAACAAAATTCTTGTCGGTCTGGGTGCTGCTATACTTCCTTTCATTGTCGATGGTTTGTGTGTCGGTGTAGAGTCTATCCTTGTTGGTACTGGTAAATTGTCTTGCTGGTATCATAGGATTGCAAGGTTGCCATCAATGACAAAACCTTCAATCACCTACAATATCTCACTGGAGTGTGCATTTGCCAACAATCTCCCCCTTTGGTATTGATGGCAACACTCATGAGAAAAATCCAAAAATTGTCATCCAAAAAGAATCTACAAGAATTATCTTACCAAAAATTGTGTACCAAAAGAATATGTGCTCCCACTGAGTTGATGAGCCATTTACTGATTATTTTTCTCATTACCACTACTCCCCCTTTGGCATCAATGACAAAGGTTGTCAAAGTGTCAATTGAGTTGTGGTTTCCAGTTTCATCCTTGTAACCGGTTGGTTACAATCTGAAAAAGGTTTGCCAATACCAGATTCAGGATCTCAGTGAACCGTTTGCTATCTTTTAATGTAGCCTTTGTCCTCTGAATTGTACCGGTGAGGTGTTGCATTTGTTGTGTCGATGTTTTCTGTCCTTGAATTAAAGCCTCATATATCTCTTTTCTTAAGGAGGCGAGGTAGGCCAATTTTGGACTAAGTCTCCATTTTAGATCTTTTGCCTTTCCTTTTATTCTTTCCATTTCTCTTTCCAACTTTAGAAGTTCCTCCTCAAAACTTGTTATTTTCTGCTCAAAAACTGATAATGGTTTAGATGAATTAATGAAATTGTTAGCTAGTTGATTTATTTCTTCTTGTACCTTGTTGATCTTCCAGTCTATATCTACTGTCAAAAAGTTAGTTTTACATGTATCTCTGTACAAAGTTTTAAATTCTTTTATTGTACTACATAATTCTAGTAAAAGAATGTCAAATTGTCTCATGCACTTCTTTATTTCTTCTTCAAAGAATTTGTGTTTTTCCTTCTCTAGTTTCTTCTTGAATGCTTCCTCATTTATTTGTTCAATTGTCACTGTGTTGTAAGTAATATACTTAGACAATGTGTCAAGTTGATTCAAAGAATCTTTATTATCTATATTACACTTGGATGCTATCATTTTCAAAATTGGAATTGTGTCATCAATTGCTTTGTATGCTTGTGAACTACACTCTGTTATCTTCTTGATAGAATCCAAAAGAACTTCTATCACATTTGTTTGTTTGAATTCTGCATTAGAAGAACCAACAATCTGTATTCTGCCGATGGGAGTAATTTCTTTGCTTGTAGTGACCTTTGGTAGGTCAGTTTATGTTTGCATTTCTTTAAGCAAAGGTTTGGGTTTCTCAGCTGTTGCTGGTGGCACTATCTCTGCATCAACCTATTTCTGTGAGGGAGCCTATTGCTCTGCCTGTTTCTCAGTGTTGTCACCTATCGGTTTACCTTCTATGCTATCTATTGCTGGTGGCTCATTTGCCACATTTGTTTTCCTTGTTGAATCCTTGTCTACCACAATATTGACTTTCTGAGTGTCAATGTTCATTGTATATAACACCTCAAAATCAGGATTTGTGTCCTCATGTGGTATGTCCATATTCTCACTAGCCGGTTGATTGTCAATGGTAACTACCGGTGGAGTATTTAGAGGCGATGGGGATATGTTATCTATTATTTTTATGCTGGGTGGTTCACCAACCTTACCTTTTCCCTTATCCTTTTGATATACCTTGATGGGTTTAGGGATTTGATATTCTTCCTACTTTTCCTTCTCTACAAGGAATATGTCCCATGCATTAGCTATTTCCTCTGTTACCTCATTCACTCTACCAACCATAAGTGCTACATGCCAGTGTGCAGTTGAAAATACTGATCGATTAGCCTCAGAGATCAGTTCATCTATCTCTTTAAGTGAGCTGACAAGATGTACAACAAGTAGTTTTTCAATTTTTATTTTCTTATCAAGCTCAACAATAGCTTGCCTTCTAGCTTCAAGTCTTTTGTACAGTTCTGTCAGAATTTCATCAACAACTTGCATAAAAAATTTCTTGTAAATATCCAAGCGTAGGATTACACTGTTTTCTACTTGCTCCTTGTCATTAGTTGATAATGAGTCATATAATCTATTAATGTTTTTCAGCTTTCCATCCTCTGTTATTTCATTGAGAAGTTTGTCAATTGGAGCAATGGTTTGTTGAGTCTTCTTCTTAGGAGTTAATTTCTTAGCTAGGGGCCTTACTGCCTATTGTTTCTGTCTGATTCTTCTAGGAGAAGGTGAAGATACCGGTGAAGGTTTCCTTTTTCTCAAAACTCTTTTGAATGCAGTTGGTATATCACTTTCTAAAGAAGTTCCAGTCGGTGAAAGGTGAGTTTTTGGTTGGAGTGCTTCTAACTCATCTTCAGTAATACCAGTTCATTTAAGTACATCTTCCTTAATAGCTTTTGCTTACCTGGATCCTTTTCTAACTGTTACTTCAACCTTTTTAAGAATTTTCTTTGATTGAATTTGTTTTTCAATAGTCTTAGCACTACCAAATACCTCTTCTTTAGGTTCCTTAGGTGCTTCTAGGAGGGCTTTTGCATATGTTTCTATTATGTGGTCATCAGCTTCATACCCCATTTCAGTAACCCAGATGGTTCCTGGGATAACTTCCTGCATCCAAATTTCATCCTTCTTTATAACAAAACAGATTTCATCCTTATACTTGTTCACAATTGCTTGTGACAATCTGACTCTGGTCTTCATCCGGGCCTTCAATGCCTGAAAATACTCATTTATATTCTTTTCTCTATTCTCCCCCATGTTGTTTAGTAAATCTGACAAATGTTTGCCTACCGGTATATCAAAACCAAGATTTCTATTACCGATACTAGGTACTTGTTTGGTTATGTGTAGCATTAGACAGACAAGTATTATTCCAATTCTGAATGTCCCCTTTTGTCTTTCTTTATCTTTCCCAAATTGTCAATTAGTTCATCTTTAAGCCATTCGCACACATCTATTTTTACATTATCATTAACCATGTCATAGGCACTCTTTATGCATAGGCTAGAGACTAATTTTAACCTATTTGCATGTGTGTTTTTGTAGCCTAAGATCATACTGATGAATCTGACATTGATATCCGTTACATCATTCACCCTTAAGGATCTCTTATCAGATGTTGCACCAGTTAGGTTAATCACTAGGTCATTTGAGACCTTCTTTCTTTTATCAGGTTTGTTACCGGTGGAGGGTAACCTTGTCATAGCCTTTACTACTTCTTTTATGATTTTTTGAACTGAGTCCAACCAGAAGAATGCACCATGTACCCTGCTTAGTACTACCCTTATGACATCCTTGGGAAAATTTGGGACACTGAGAATTTCAGTGAAACCTAGGGTTTCTACTATCTTGTGTTCAGGTTTGATATTTCCGGATTCATCACAAATTATAGATTTATACATATTCTTAATTTCCTCATCACCTAATTCCTCTATATGACAATGTATATACATTATAGGGTCTTCAGCAAAAACTACTCCTTTAGGGATTTGAGAAAATGCACCAATATTATCATCTTTCTTGGCAATCTCAGGAACTAACTAGAATAGGGGTCTAGGGAATTCAATAACTTCGACAATAGTAGGGTTTGCAATGAATTCAAGAACAAATGAAGAAGCCATGGTTATAAATACCTGTATCTGCCTTAGGAATGATTGCTTGATAAATTGCTTCACTTCTTTGCTTGAAATGCCTTCACTCAAGAATTTGCACGCTCTTGAAGGTTTGAATGCTCAGTGAAATGAAAATGGAGCCAAAACACTTATTTTATAAAGTTAATTTCACCAAGCATGATATTTAATGCTTATTGGTTAAGTAATGACTTAACTTATCTGCCGGTATAGAAGTAATTTCAACTTCTCACCATCAACTGAGGGAATAATAGCATGTTTCAAATTTGATTACCAAACCCTCAAAGGAATTTTTCTTCAGTTAGATGAAGAGTCTCCTGTCAGTGGAGTGTTACTTTGTTCTGCTGGTGGAGGAGTATTCCTATCACCATTAGATATGATTTCCTAATCCATTGTTTTGAGAATTCCTGCTTTACCTCTTCAAATTTTTCTTTACCTTTCAAACTAGGACCTTTGTTACTTGCCGGTGATGCCTTACTTTTGCAGAATTTTGCAATATGTCCAATCTTGTTACAAGCATAACAGGTCACATTGTTTTTCTAAATAGCCTTCCCATATCCTATGTCGGTTTGTGTTCTACACTGATTAGATAAGTGTCCAAATCTTCCACAAATATAACATCTTACATTCATTCTGCAATTCTCTGAATTATGACCAATTTTGTTGCATTTGGAATATTGACCAGTGGGTGTATTAGTGCTCTGATAATTTCTAGATCTACACTGATTTGCTCTATGACCATACTTGTTATATTTAAAGCATTTGCCATTAAATTTATAAACATTAGGTTATCTTACCGGTTTGCTATGATCCTGTGTGTTTGCAATACCGGAGCTTTCACCAATTTCAAAGCCAACACCATTAGTGTCACCATTTGGTTTTTGATTCTTTAGCAATTCACCAAGTTCTTCTGAGCTTTTCTTAAATTTTTCTTTGGGTTGATTTGTAGTATCCACTTCTCTTTCCAAGATACCTTTCTGTCTCATGAGTTCATTTGACTCATTTTGTGCATGCATTAGATCAGTCTTCAACATATCATTTTCATAACTAAGTCTTATGTTTTCATTTGCAGCATCATTCAGTCTTCTAGTCAAGTCTTCTTCATTCTTCTTTCTATCTTCAATTTCTTTACAAAATCTCATAGTCATATCCTGCATCTCATTCTCTGTTGCCTTGTTTTCTTGTTTCAGCTTGTTCATCATATCACTAAGAGTTTTCTTTTCATCATTCTTATTTTGTATCTTTTCACAAAGTTCTCTTCTCTTGTTTCTTGCAATGGTAAGATTTTGTTGAAGTGCTTGAATAATATCCTGTGCAACCTTTAGATCATCTTCAAGATTGATTTTTTTCAACTTTTTTGCATCATAGTCTGAGAGAGCTACTTCTAATTGCTTCATCAAGTTTTCCATCTCTACCGGTGTCAAGATATTCCTCAAGCTATTAGGATTCTGAAAATAGAGGACCAGGCTCTGATACCAATTGTTAGGATTCCCAAAGATACTGAGAGGGGGGTTTAATCAATATCTTACTAGTTATTTGAATTTACTTCAATTAAAACATGAAAAACATATCAATACTATCTACTGGTAAACACAAATAGTGTAGTAAACAAGAATAGCAACAACCACAGGAAAACACACCATAACACAGTAGTTTAACGAGGAAACCCAGTGTGGGAAAAACCTCGGTGGGATTTGTGACACACAATATTCGCTTACTGGCCAATAAGTGAATATTACTCTTATAGTGGAGGCCTACACATGCAGAAAGGCTAAGTTCCTAGAGGTCACTACTCAATTACAAAATGGGAAGTCTCACTAACTTACAAAATGGATTATGTAAATCCAATGTCTTGTACTGCTTCCAAATAGTATCTACTATGCCAGATCCAGTACCCATTTTAGCTCTGCTTCATACATAAACCCTTAACCTATAATTCGCATAATAGGTCTGCCTTATTTCACCTATCTACATCCTTATAGAATGTTCTATAATGATCTCATACATATATGAGTCATTTTACAACTTTCCAAGTCGGCTTACAATGATTTTACAATAATTTACAAAATATATTATAAACAAAATTCCTGTCGGCCTAGGTGTTGGTATACTTCCTTTCATTACCGGTGGTCTGTGTGTCGGTGTAGAGTCTATCCTTGCTAGTGTCGGTAAATTGTCTTGCCAGTGTCATAGGATTGCAAGGTTTACATCAATGACAAAACCTTCAATCACCTACAATATCTCATTGGAGTGTGCATTTGCCAATAGTAAGATGACTACATCTTCTTTTAAGAGAAAATCTTTTTCTTCCGAGTATATTCTAGATTTGGTGCACACTAATTTATGTGGTCCCATGAGGACTAGAATTTTTTATGGTTACAAGTATTTCATGATATTTACTGATGATTTTTCTAGAATGATGTGGGTTACTTTTCTGAAGGAAAATTTAGATGCTTTCAGCAAGTTCAAGATATTCAAGGCCTTGGTAGAAAAGGAAACCAGTAAGAATCTTAAGTTCCTAAGATCTGATCGGGGTGGATAATTTACATCAGATGAGTTTGTGAGATATTGTGATAAAAATAGAATAAAGAGGCAGTTATCTTCTCCAAGGATACCACAACTAATGGAATTGCAGAAAGAAGAAATAGAACCATTGTTGAAGCAACAAGGATTATGATGATACAGGCAGATGTACCAAAGATGTTTTAGAGAGAAGTGGTTAGTAGTGTTGTTTACACATTGAATCAGGTACTGGTGAAGAAAGGTAATGATAAAATACCTTGTGAGTTATGGTATGGTAAAACTCCTAATATCAGTTATTTCAAAGTTTTTGGTAGTAGATCTTTTATAAAAAGAGATGATTATACTGGTAAATTTGATGTTAAGAGTGATGAAGGAACATTTCTTGGCTACTCCACTAAGAGAAAAGCTTTCAAGTGTTACGAAAAAAGGACAAAGAAGATTGTGGAGAGTGTGAACGTAAAATTTGATGAGTACTCTAGTGAACCTAATGATACCAGCAAATCTTATCCAGCAAATGATGAACAGTGTTTATTGAATGGGATGTACAGAAAGATGTTGAGCAGAACAGTCTAGATGAATATGCTCAACCGGTAGATGAAGAAGATGAAGAATAAGAAGAGGTTATTGCACTGGAATATGTAATTCCTAGGTATGTAAAGTTAAATCATTCTAAAGACCAGATAATAGGTGACAAGAATGTTGGAGTACATACTAGAAGGAAAATCAGAGAAAGCTCTTGTCTGATTTCTATAGTTGAACCGAAGATAGTTAAAGAAGCTCTTAAGGATGATGACTGGTTAAATGCAATGAATGAAGAACTTGATCAAATTGAGAAAAACAACACTTGGTCACTTGTTCCTAGACCCGATGATAAAAATGTGATTGGTACAAAGTGGGTATTTAAAAACAAGTTGAATGAAGATGGAGAATTTGTTAGAAACAAGGCAAGACTTGTATGCAAAGGGTATGCACAAGAAGAAGGTGAAGATTATGGAGAGACCTTTGCACCGATTGCTAGGCTTGAAGGAGTTAGAGTGCTACTTGCATTCGTAACTTTTAAAGGTTTGAAAGTTTATCAAATGGATATAAAGTCAGTATTTCTAAATGGTATTCTTGAAGAAGAGGTGTATATTGAATAACCAGCCGGGTTTGCTTTGTCAGAAGCTAAGGATATGGTATGCAAACTACATAAAGCATTATATGGATTGAAGAATTCACCAAGGGCATGGTTTGAAAGAAATCATGCACATTTGATAAATATAGGATTTCAAAGAACCAATGAGGATAGTAATATTTATTTGAAGATTGAAGGAGACAAGATGTTAATTGCAAAAGTATTTTTTGATGACATTATATTAGGAGGAAATGATGATATGAGTATGACTTTTGTAGATGAGATGAAGAAAGAATTTGAGGTGTCTCTTATAAGTGAGATTAAAAAAATCATTGAATTGCAGGTCCAACAGTTGAAAGGTGGTATTTATATTAGTCAGTACAAGTATGTGAAGGAAGTGTTAAAGACCTTTGGAATGGAAGACTGTAAATCGGTTGGAACACCTATGGTTATCGGTTGCAGATTATCAAAAGAAGATGATTCACCCTTAGTGGATTAGAAGGAATATAGGTCCATGATTGGGAAATTGCATTATATTGTTCATAGTAGACCGGATATTTCCCATGCAGTTAGTTTAGTAGCAAAATTTTAGAAGAGCCTTAAGGAGATACATATGATAGTAATGAAGAGGATATTCAGTTATCTTAGAGGGATAGTTGATTATGGATCATACAAAGGTAATTTTTCTTTGCACATATTCACTGATGTTGATTGGGTAGGGAATGTAGATCATCAGATGAGCACAACCGGTGGTGCATTCTTTCTAGGTGGTAAACTGGTAGCTTGGACCAGTAAGAAACAAACTTGTATTTCTTAGTCTACAATAAAAGCAGAGTATGTAGCTACATCAATGAATTGTACACAAGCTATATGGATGAGACATGTCTTGTAAGGATTCAAGCAAGATATGACAAAACCAGTGATCATATATTGTGATAACACTAGTGCTATAAACATTTCTAAGAACCTGGTACTACATACTTGGACTAAACATATTGAGTTGAAGTATCACTTTCTAAGAGAAAGAGTGCAGGAAAAGAAAGTGAGATTGGAGCATGTGTCAAGTAAAGAGCAGTTGGAAAATATATTCACTAAGCCATTTCCTAAGGCTACATTTGAATATCTCAGAGGTAAGTTAGGGGTTATACCCCTACCCAAGGTCAACTAAGAAGATGTGGAAGCATCAATCCAGTGGACTCAATGAATATCTTTCACTATGGATTGATGAGAAGTGGGCTATTCCTTTGGGGGAGCAACAAAGATGAAGTAGCCAAGATGAAACAGTAGATGCTTTTTCACCTCTGGAATTGTTGTCAAAGGGGAAGAAGAAATATGATAGGGGGAGAACAGAAATAAAGAGCAAAGGAGAAGAGCTAATGACTAGACAGTGATGTACTCATGACCAGATAGTGATGCACAGGAGACATAACAAGTTTCATGATGAGATTTTGGTATTATATTTTTTAGTGTTGTCATCAATGCCAAAGGGGGAGATTGTTGGCATAACTGATGGAGAAGATGGTGTACCGGTAAAGGACTGCTGGTGATAATATATTGATGGAATATTGGTGATGATATAATTGTGATATGATTAGTTATTTGTTTTGTCATTGATGGAAACCATGTGTGTTTATGTTTTTCAGTCTATCAGTTAATTCTAACCACTAATGGATTGAAATGGATTGAGTTGGAAAGAAAAATTGCCTAGTGATAGTTTACCAGTTAGCCAAAACAAAGAAGGAGATGGTTGTGGTAGTCATCTATGTTGAGTCAGGTGTTGTAGTTTGGAATGTCTACTTATGACATTATAAGGAGTCTATGACTTGAACCGCATCATGTTTGGAGAACTGGAAGTCATGTTTTTTATTGACTATTGTTTATTCAGCCAGGGTTTGAGAACTGGTATCAAGATCTTTAACCAGTGATGTTTTATGGTTTGGCGGTGAATCTTTTCATGTTCATAAATTGATGATGATGTGTCAGAATCCGTGTGAAGAGATAAAATGTTGTTTTGGCACATACAAGGATCGAATTTATTGGAAAGCAGCCAAGTGCTTAGCAAAATGTGATAAGGGTTTGACAGCTTATCAAATCGATGTGCGGTGATGAGTTATGATCATTCAATGGTTGTAATTGTCTTATAATTTGCTGTAATGATCTGATATGATCTATGATGTAGATTTACTATATTTTAGGGTTATGTAACTGACCTAATTGTAAAGTTTATTTAGGTTAAGTTTTAGATGGTTTATTGTGTCGGTGATCAGAGAAGTATGTGTGTGTGTGCCAGACCAGATTGAAATGTCCACACGGGAGAAGTAGATTGGAGCTGACAGTGATCTGTAATAGAAATCTATGAAGTGTTGAGTCCAGATCATTTATCTGTTGTTTCTTAATAGTTGCAGCAACATTAAAATCCCTTAACTAGGTAGGTCCTAACAAGCCCTATCTTGTAAATCCCTTCATCGGGTGGCTCATTAATTTGGGTTTAAATCCTCCAATGAGGTTACTCATAATAAGGTAAAGCTCCTAATAGAGCTAAGTTGAAAAATCCCTTGACCAAGTGACTCCAAGTGGGGTCTGATCTTAACCAGGTATTGTTGTAAAGCTCCTAACTGAGCTAGGATCCTAACAAGGCGCATTTCAAAAGAGTGCATATTTTGTGGGTACCAATTCCCATTGTGGTTTTTCCCATTTGGGTTTCCATGTGAAAAATCCTTGTGTTCATGTTGTGGATGGATTGTTGAGTTATGCATTTGATGTCTTTACTATATTTTCTTAATGATGAACACTTAAGTTTCTACCGATAATGTTTTGGTGAATCTAGATTAAGTGATTGCTTAATTAGCTACCAGTACTGGTTATGAACTGTTTTGTGAAGTATTTTACACATTGGTGAAAATTTATAGTTTATTCATATTACTAATTCACCCCCCTCTCAGTAATAACCAGATCCTCACAATAATAGTCGGATGTGTGATGAGAAAAGTGTGATTCTGTCAGGTGAGAGTTGATTAGTCTGAGTGTTGATAGCAAAAATATTGAATTGATTGAGTGTTAGAAGAAGAACCAATAAGAAGGGTTTAACTAGCAAGGCTTAAGGTAACCGGTAAACTATTACAAAACATAACATCCTATTAAACTGGTAGAGACTGAATGGGTAAGGTAGCAACAAAGAGTGAAGAAGAGAAGAGAAAGTATGAGAGGAGATCCGACAAGGCTGAGAGGAGATCTGACAAGGTAGAAACTGAGTTGTAGAGGATTCAGATAGAAAGAACAAAGGACTAGTAGAGAAGAATCAGTGTGATAGAAAAGAGTTCAACCAGTAGAGAGAATTGATTGTAGCGGTTACAAAACTCATTTGTAACAAGGTGTTCGTCATTGTATTGATTTTATATCTCATTGTATTTTACTGAGTGGGTGCTCAATGCAGGGGTTGGTGCTCCTTGAGTTGGTGCTCATAATATATTAGGGGTTGGTGCTCCTTTAGGTAGGTTCCCATAAATTGCTAGGGGTTGTTGCTCCTTGGGTTGGTGCCCTAAATATTGTAAAACTATTATTTCATTGTGAGGTTGGATTGGAGCACTATATCTCCAGTAGCATTTCTCATCAAGGTTTTTCCCACAATGGTTTTTCCTCGTATATCTGGTGTTATGTGATGAGCTCTTATGTGTGGTTTGTTGTTAGTGTTTTCATTATCCTATCGATTGGACACTTTGTTTGAAATTTTTTATTATCACTGATTCAACCCACCCCACCCTCTTAGTGATATCTTGTGTTCTACATGGGTATGTTCCTAATTTTGTCTTGTGTTTCATGTTGTAGTTGAGTTTAATATTTTTGTGTTGGTTGTGGCAATATGCAGGAAAGAGTTTTTAATATTTGCAAGAAACACTATTTAATGGTTTTGGATTGTAGAAGTTAGTTGTTACTATTCTTTGGTAGTAAGGGTGTTAGATTGGTTTGAAAAATCTTTGATGGCCTTCAGATATGTTGAATTTTATGTTGCAGTTTAGTGGGCATGATTATGTGGCTCATGCAGTATTTTTAGTATGTTTCTTTGGTGTTGTTTTTGTTTCGCAAGAGAGCTATGTTGATTTTTTTTTGGTGTATTCAATTGTGTTATGGTTCAGTGTGTCCAATTGCATTATCTTAATTAGATCACATTATTTGGTCCACATATGCATTAAAGAATGAGTTAGAATCTTGTTATGGGTCTCACCATTGTGTGTGGAGATCTATGTGGAATAATTTGGATTGGAAGATATATTTTGGCTGACTATTTCAAAATCTTTATTGCCTATTTACACATTACATTTGGTGGTGAATTTGGAGGATGTGTTAGTATGTGTGGATCATCGAATTCATCTTGGAAGGATTTTTTATGATGTATTTGGGTCCCCTCTTTCTTCTGGAGTAGACCACCTTGAGTATTTTTGGTCCAGCTGGCTTATTTTGTACAATAATGTTTATTTCGGTTGTAGCCAACCCTCAATTAGATTTTTTAGTATCTATCCTATATGTAAGAAGTGTAGTTGTATGAGTTGAGTATGGAATGGAATGGTGTACATGGAATTGTGTGTGAATTGATGAGATGCAAATTTGAAAGATGTGCAAGAAGATTTGAGACTGTAGATGTGCAACAATCAATTTATGAAGAGCTTTGAAGGTGATACATTTTGTGAGATAGTGTGATGAGACAATGATAAAAATTAGAGATGTTTTCCATGATGTTGGTCACTTAATACAAATTTTCAAGGATAATTTTATGACAAGGAGATCCTTCTAATTTCAATTGTTCTATTTCTTTTGTTGTTGATTGATAGTGGATCCTTTGGAAGTACCTTGTATCTTTCCCTAAAGTAGTGTGCCTTAGTTGTCCAAGTCCTTGTATTTTCCCTAATGTAGTGTGCCTTAGTGTTGAAAGTCTTACAAGTGTATGTTGCTCCTTGGAAGTAAGCCAAAAATATTGTAATCATTTTATTCATATTGTTAGTTTGATTCTCAATGCGCTTTTTCCCTATTTGGGTTTTCCACATAAATCTGGTACTCATGTGTTGATGGTTGATGTATTTTTAGTATTTTTGTAGAATGGTTGAATGTTGTTTATAATTAATTTATTTTTGTATGTCGGAAAATGTGGTCTTCCACCTGCAAGAAGGAAAACACTTCATACACACCAATGAAGCACTGCATTAGATTGTTAGAAATCAAAATAGAAGAAATGAGTTAAAACTTTCTAAAATAGCCTCATTGTCCTCTATCCCTAAGTATCTTTGGATTCAAGTTGGCCCTCACTTGGGAGAGTAGCTTGATCCTCTAGATGTTAACCTAAGGAATGAGTTATGAAGATGCAACTAGAATCTAAATGGATGCAACTAAGATTCTATAAAATTGCTAAGATGAAGAGATGAAGATGAAGGATGCAAGCTAGATGATTAGGATGCAAAGATGAGTTCCAAATTGAAAGCTAAGGATGCTATGTGATTTAATTAAGCTAATATGAGGATGTAAGACTTGTAAAAGAAATGAATTAAGCGAAAAGATGAACTAAAATGAGTCTAAATGCTATGAGATGGATTCTTGATGCTAATGCTTGGATACTTGAAGAAGACTTTGATGCTTGGTGATGACAAAGAGAGCTCCTTAACTTGCAATGTGACTATAATTTTGATGCACAAAGGACTTTTTTTGGGGGGGGCAGGGGGAGAAATGGGCTCAATTTATAGGGAAATTATAGAAATGGATGGTTGAGATTGAATGATCTCAACAAGGGCTAGGATTGAAAGTTACCAATCAATGGGAGGAATTCAATCCAATCCCAAGTTGACAAATGTCACCTTGAGATGGCTTGAGGGGATGCTAAGAAAGCATTAGATTGTAATTAAATATTTAGGGGTAAACTTGAGGAATGACATCATTGGATAATTCCATTAACCAAGGAGGCATGTTATTACCCAAGAGGTAAACTCTTATGCAACATGGAAAATGGTCAAAGGGACAACCATGATGGCTAAGGGTTGTGGGATTGCAAGAGGCATTAAATGCCTTGGGAAGGCTTTTGTAAGGTTACTTGACCAAAGAGGGAAACCTCTAGTGGTTTTGTCATAGCCTTACAAACTTGGAATACTCAACAAGTTAACTTGTTGAAAAAGGTAGAGTCTTCCACACACTTGAAAGACTTTCCCCATTTTTAGGGAAATGACTTCCCTAAATTTAGGGATGTGACAAGATTAAGGGATAAAACATGATTAGGAAGGGATTAGAAGACTTTTAGAAGGGGATTTAGAAGAATAATGGAAAATGTAGGATTTTGCAAGTGGGTGAGGGAAAATATGAATTTTTGATAAATAAAATGATTTATTTTAGCCAAAAGGGATGTGACTTGCATTTGTAGGATTTTGCAAGTGGGGTTACTATTCACAAATATATATAGATTATTTATTTGTAAAGGGGATTTTTAATTAAATATGAATTTAATCAAAAAGGGGGAAAGGGATTTTAAGTAAATAAATAGAATTTATTCAATTAATAGGCTAGGCTAGAAGAATAGGGTTGAATCAAATGTTTAATTTGATTAATGGGATAATTAGAGGAATAGATATATTAATTAAACCTTAACTTAATTAATTGGAGGAATTTGAAATGAATAAAAAAAATTTAATTGATTGTGCAACTTTTAGGTGTCTACAGTTTTCAAGATCTTGAATATTTTAGATTGATTCACACCCCCCTCGCATCTCAATCATGTCTTGGGTTCAACAATTGGTATCAAAGAAAGGTTCCTCTTTGGAAATCCTAATCACTTGAGGTAGATCCAAAATGGTGTAAAAACTAAATCTTAAAGCTCTATTGTTTTATGGTACAAATTTTTCTTACTAGAAGGAAAGCATGGATTCCTATTTAGAAACTTTGCAGAATGAAATCTAGGATATTGTCAAGTTAAATTATACGCCTTCAACGAATGGACTTTATATTATGGATGAAGTTATAAATCATGAGATTAATACAAAATCTATAATAGTAATATTCAGTTGCTTGAGTGATGCAATAGTTGGTAAGGCTAAAGGATTGAAAGAAGCTAAGGAAGTTTGGAACAAATTATGTCAATCTTATGAAGGTGATCCTAAGACAAAGAAAGCTAGGTTAATGAATCTAGAATAGAAATATAAATGTTTAAGGATGGTTGATGATGAAGGTGTTGAGAACTAGAAACATAGGGTGAATGATATTGTGGATTCCATCAGAGTTGTTGGTAGAAATTTAGAAGAATGTGATTTTATAAGAAAGATCCTATTGACACTACCCAAATCCTACGAACCTAAGAAGTGTGTGATTGAATAATGTCATGATTTGGATAAATATATAATTGATCAACTCCTTTAATATTATCTACCTATGAAATTGCAAAGATGGAAGATATAAAAAGAGAAAGGAAAGAGGTCACATTTAAATGTTTCAAAGTTAGTAGAAGATGAACCAAATGCAAGTGAGAACCTAGATGAGATTTAAGTGAATTTTGTAAGAAGATTAAAGAGAGGAACTGGAAAATAAAAAGGCAAGCTACCCTTCAAATTATTTAAATGTGGTATAATTGGTCATTATGATTCTAAATGTATGTATAAGAAATATTACAAAAGAACTGATGATGATGAAAAGAAAATTAGATATAGAAGACATGACTTTAAGAAAACGATAGATGATAGAGATAAAGGGAAAACAATCCTATTCCCAATGGAGACACATTCATCTAAGGATGAGGATGGTTATGATTCAAATGAAGAATCTTTGTTTTGTTGGTGTAAATAATTATTCATCTTGGATATTATTATACTTTACTTAAGTTTACTTAAGTACATGCATTTAATATTAGTTTGGGTATGAGACACTTGGGTGTTTGTGCCACATTGGGATAGTGTGTGTAGGAGAATTTCCACCTTTTATGGTGTTGATCTTATCTTGTTGTTACATTCCACCTCATGTGGAATATTTTATTGTTTCTCCTACCTACCCACACCTATTTCCTACCTACCCTTGTTTCTTATTGAGACACATGTCATTTTTTTGTGCTCACATATCCATATAGCCTTGCCTATATAAGCAAACTCATCTACATTGTTTGTATGGGCAATCATTGAACATCTTGTAATGATCTAGTTGATCATATTTTTCATCTTAATAGAATGAATTTTATTCCTATAAATATTTTGTCTCTCTATTTGTGCTTTCCATTGCCTCTATATCTTGGAAAAATCTCGCAGTTTTTTTCTATAAAGGAGAAAAATAAGAATATGTTCGTAAGACTAAAAGGTATGGAAAGAAACAAGAAGTTAGCAAGAGACAAGATTGCACTACATGCTAAAGTGGAACCAAGAGCTTGTATCATCGACTCCAAATGTTCAAATCATATTACCGGTGATAAAGGGAAGTTCTTTAATCTTAAGAAGTATGATGGAGAATGAGTGAAATTTGTAGGAGAAGTTGCACCTATTCATGGAATAAGAAGTATCTTGATTTATGGTAAGTATAAAACTAATGATGTTTATTGTGTTTAAGGTCTGAGACATAGAATATTAAGTGTTAGTTATATGTGCATTAAAGGTTATGAAGTTTTATTCAGCAAGGCCAAACGTGTAATTAGAAAAGGAAAAATTGGAAGAATGGTAGCAGAAGGTATTAGTACAAGTGGAAATTTTTACTACATAAAGAATAAGAGTGGAAGCGGATATTTTTTGACCCAGAGAAAAGAATGTTGGTTATGGTTCAAGAGGATGGGACATGTCAATTTTGATAACATGATTAAGATCAATAATATTGTAGTGTCATAAATTGTACACCCTTGCTAGGGTGGTACAATTTCACACTTAGGTTAGCACCCGCCTTAGTGTGTATTGCATCTTGTATTTATAATTCCTGTTTAAGCATTTAATTAATTAATTAATTAAATTCAATCTGAAGTCATGTTTTTATAACTTTACATGTTATAAAGCTGGGCTCTTTACCCCAAGTGTGCCCCTTTTCATTTTATTCCTCCAATGAATCATTTAATCATAAACCCTAATTATGTCTTATTTCGACCTTTAATGCTCTATTTTTCATATCAAAACATCTCGAAATCAGCTGTAACTTTGGTATGTGCTCTAATATAATCATACCTAACAACCCCAAAAATTTGGTGAAAAGTTGGTCAGACCATGGTGGGGATGCACACAGTCCACGTCTTTTTTCTTGAAATTTTGGGAGCATAATCTTATGATATAATAACACTTAACCCCAAAATATTGGTGGGAAATTCAAATCCTAGGTCAGCCTAGAGACAAAATTAAGATCTAGGGTTTCATACTTAAGAGCTCTCTTTCTTCATTTGAAGGGGTCTTCTTCTCAGAATCTAAGAGTAGGTTTTTGGAGCAGAAAGAGCCTTCTTTGTATAAAAAGAGTAGATCTTTGAATTCATCAACAACATTCAACATTCATTCATCAACCATCATTTCATCAATTGGGGGCTTTTGAAGATGTAGGAGAACAATAGGAGATAATCAACTGAAGATTGGCTTGTACCCCTCCCTTGGGGTTGGGTATGGTTTCATGTTGTTTTCATGTCTTTTCATAAGCTTCATTTTGATTCATATTCATGCTTTAGATCACTTTGCATCATGGATTTAGATCATTTACTTTGTCAATTATAAGCAATTAGGGTTTACTCTTTAGGGTTGCTCTAGATTATTTGCTTTCATTTTAGGATCTTACACACCCACAAGGTTCTTGCACACACATTTTCAGTACATTATCAGTTATTTTTGGAGGTAGAAATCACAAAAATAGGGGTTTGACTAAGGCAAAAACCCATATAGCCACCCAAAACCCTATTTTGTAGATTTCGATATAGGTTTGGATCTGAGCATCGCCAAAAGTTTCAGGTTCAGAGGAGAGCACAGAGATAGTTCTTCAGTGTAGATTTCACCAGAAATCCCAAGGATGGGGGTGTGGAACCTGGGTCCTACCTAGGACATGGGTGTGGCACCTTGGTCCTACCCTCTGTCAGTAGGATTTGGCATAACAATGTCTTGCTGGCCTCAGAACTCACCCTGTTAGTTGCAACTCCAGACTTGCAAAATTAGGACAGTGGCCTAGCACCTTGGTCTTGGACATTTCTGCTCAAATTTCAAACACAATCACACCTCTGATTTTGCTTCCTAATCTGTACTTTTCAGTAGTGTATTAGTTGTCCTTTGATCTGCATTTCCATATTAGGGTTTTGTTTCTTACTTGCATTCTAGGTTAGATTGCACTTTGAATAATTCATCTCTCTCATTTATAGCTCAAGAATAGAAAACCTAAGAGGTAATAATTGGCTCTCTCTTCCACATAAGAAGTATCTTGAAGTGTGTCACCTCCCTAGGCTCTTCTGTATTATGTGAGTGTGTATGAGAGTGGGATTAGGGTTTCTAGAGTAGAAAGAGTCTTCTTTGCAGTGAAAGAGTAGATCTTGGAAGTCATAAACAACATTCACCATTCATTCATCAACCACCATTTCATCAATTGGGGGATTTTGAAGATGTAGGAGAACAATAGGAGATCACTGACTGAAGATTGGCTTGTACCCCTCCCTTGGGGTTGGGTATGGTTTCATGTTATTTTCATGTCTTTGCATAAGCTTAATTTTGATTCATATTCATGTTTTAGATCACCTTGTATCATGGATTTAGATCATTTACTCTATCAATTATAAGCAATTAGGGTTTACTCTTTAGGGTTGCTCTAGATTGTTTGCTTTCATTTTAGGATCTTGCACACACACAAGGTTCTTGTACAAACATTTTTCAGTGCATTATCAGCTATTTTTTGAGGTTTAAATCACCAACATAAGGGTTTAACTAAGAAAAAACCCCATATAGCAACCCAAAACCCTATTTTGCATATTCAAATATAGGTTCAGATTTGAGCGTTGACAGAAGCTTCAGGACTAAAGGAGTGCATAAAGACACTTCTTGAGTGAAGATTTCACCAAAAACCCCAAGGATAGGGGTGTAGCACCCTAGTCCTACCTAGGATAGGGGCGTGGCACCCTGGTCCTTCCTATGAAAAGGGTGTGGTGCCTTGGTCTTTCCCTCTGTCAATAGGATCTAGCATAACAGTGTCTTGCAGGCCTCAGAACTCACCCTATCAGTTGTAGCTCCAGACTTGCAGAATCAGGACAGTCGCATGGCCCCTTGGTCTTGAATATTTATTCTCATATTTCAAAAATAGGTGCACCTCTTATTTTTCCTCCTAATCTATACTTTTCAATAGTATATCAATTGTCCTTTGAACTGCATTTCCAAATTAGGGTTTGCTTGCTTACTTGCATTCTAGGTTAGATTGCACTTTGAATCATTCCTCTCTCTCATTTACAAAAAGGGAATATTAAACCTAAGAGGTTATCCTTGGCTCTCTCTTCCACACAAGTAGCCCAAAGTGTATCACCTCCCTAGGCTCTTTCGTATTATGTGAGTGTGTATGAGAGTGGGATTAGGGTTTCCATACTTACTCTCACTTTTTCCCCTACACATATTTGGTGAACCCGACAT
The DNA here is from genome assembly GCF_030272615.1 of Cryptomeria japonica. Taxonomy (NCBI): domain Eukaryota; kingdom Viridiplantae; phylum Streptophyta; class Pinopsida; order Cupressales; family Cupressaceae; genus Cryptomeria; species Cryptomeria japonica. Next base: position 698,005,057 of record NC_081412.1, read on the forward strand.
GAATCCAATTGCATTTTCATTACATTGCATTGTTAGATCTAGATTTAGTATCTTTTCATTTTTCTTTATAAACCTAAAATTCCAAAAAAAGTGAAAAAAAAATTCAAGAAAAAAATATAAAAAAAGTGATTTCCCTTTATTTGCTTGCATTATGTGTTTTCATTTGAATTTCAAAATGTCAGATTTATATTTGCAAGATGTTCATGCTTTTGATGATGTATGCAATTTTGTTGATTATGAGTTTAGTAAGGATGAATTAGATGAAGCTCTAGATAAGTTTTTGAACCCTAAGCCTTCTAAACCCTCATTTTGCCAAAAACTAATCAACCTTATTATTATGCCATTTCATGGTGATGAGAAAGATAAGTTGAATGGTTCCTCTCATGGGTACATTCCTATCAACTCCTCCACTAAATATAATGACATGGTTGACCTTCACAATTCCCTTTATGAGGTTATGTCTCCTTTTGAGTCCAAAGATAAACCTTTCAATCACTATAATCATGCTTTATTGGATGATGTCCTTGATGAATTTATATCTTTTCCTAAGCTTTCAAACAAGAGTAATACATCTACAAGGTTAATCAATATAATCAATGTGAATGAATATTGATAACCTCTTTTTTTAGTCAAAGGTGCTCATCTTTCTCCAACTTCACCTCTTCCTAATCAACCTCTTTTTACAATTCAAGGTGGCTATGGTCATGATTCCTTTAGTACTCCAAACAAACCCATCATTATGGCTCAAGGAAGGAATCCCACCAAGAGTCCTTAAAGCTATGCTAAACAACTAACTAAGGAGAGTTATAATGTAGTTTCCCATACCTATAATACAAGAAACAATAGGCAACCTAATCCTCCTTTGGTTATTCCAACTTCTCTTCCTCATCCTCAACCTATTCTGCCTCGAGCACCTCATATTTCATAAACTCTTGGTAAGGACTATGACCTAGTTGAACAACTTAAAGCTACTCCTGCCAAGATATCCCTATGGGATTTGATTCAAAATTATTCAACTCATCATGGAATGCTACAAGATGCATTGAAAATATTAAATGTCCCACTTGTCATGACATCTAATAATATGGCTTCCTTGATTAATTCTATCATAGCACCTAAGGCTCATATTGTATTTACACAAAATGAGCTACCCTATAGTGAAATTCAACAATAATATGATCCTTTGATGATTGTGGTTATCATAAATGATAGTGCAATAAAGAAAACACTAGTGGACAATGGTTTTGGCCTTAACGTTTGTAGCATTAACTTGTTGCATAAGATCAATGTTGATACATCTTTTATTAAGCTCAATTCTCTTACCATCTGAGGCTTTGACAATGTTGCTAAATCTTCATTAGGTATCATTACCTTACATATTAAGGTAGGTCATGTTACTTTACCCACACCTATCCATGTCATGTCTGGAGAATTAACATATAACTTGTCGTTAGGGTGACCTTGGATTCATAGCATGCAATTGTTCCCCTCTGCATTGCATAGGCAAATTAAATTCATTTACAACAATAAAACATATACCTTTTTGGTAAATGCACACTTCAATGAGACATTGTAGGTGATTGAAGGTTTTGTCATTGATGGCAACCTTACAATCATATGACACCGGCAAGGAAATCCACCGGCACTAGCAAGATTAGACTCTACATCGGCACACAGACCACCGACACCGGCAATGAAAGGAAGCATACCGACATAGAAGCCGACAAGAATTTTGTTGATAATATATTTTGTTTATTATTGTAAAATCATTGTAAGCCGACTTGGAAAGTTGTAAAATGGCTCTTATATAAGAGAGTTCATTGTAAGATGATGTAATAATGGAGTATTGTAATTGAGCGAATTAAGGCAGACCTATTATGCGAATTATAGGTTAACGGATTATGTAAGAAATAGAGCTATAAATCGGTACTGGATCTAGCATAGTAGATGCTATTTTGAAGTAGTACATCACATTGGATTTATATAATCCATTTTGTAAGTCAGTGAGACTTCCTATTTTGTAATTGAGCAGTGAGCTATAGGCACTTGGCCTTCCTACATGTGCAGGCCCCTCTTGTAGCAATAATATTCTCTTATTGGCCAGTAAGTGAATATTGTGGGTCACAAATCCCACCAAGGTTTTTCCCACACCAGTTTTCCTCATTAAACTATTGTGTTATGGTGTGTTTTTCATGTGGTTGTTTCTATCTCTATTTATTGCATTACTTTTTGTTTACCGGTACACAGTTTTAATTTGTTCTACATGTTTTAAGTTAAGAAAATCATTTCACCAGTTAGATACTGATTCACCCCTCCCCCTCTCAGTATCTGTGGGAATCCTAACAATTGGTATCAAAGCTTGGTCCTCTATTTTCAGAAGCCTAATAGCTTGAGGAAGATCTTGACAGTGGTAGAGATGGAAAATTTGATGAAGCAATTGGAGGCAGCTCTCTCAGACTACGATATAGAAAAGTTGAAAAATATCAAACTTGAAGATGATCTAAATGCACCTCAAGATATTATTCAAGCACTTCAAGAAAATTTTACCATTGCAAGAAACAAGAGAAGAGAACTTTGTGAAAAGATGCAAAATGAGAATGATGAAAAGGAATCTCTTAATGATCAAATATACAAGCTGAAATAAGAAAACATGACAATAAAGAATGAGATGCAGGATATGACTATGAGATTTTGTAAGGAAATTGAAGATAGAAAGAAGAATGAAGAAGATTTGACTAGAAGACTAAGTGATGCAGAAAATGAGAACACCAGACTTAGCTATGAAAATGATTTGTTGAAGACAGATCTAATGCATACGCAGAATGACTCCAATGAACTTATGAGGCAGAAAGAGATCGTAGAAAGAGAATTGGTTACTGCAAATCAGCACAAAGAGAAATTCAAGAAAAGCTCAGAAGAACTTGGTGACTTGCTGAAGAATCAAAAACCTAATGGTGACACTTGTGGACTTGGCTTTGAAGTTGGTGAAAGCTTCGGTACTGCAAACACACAGGATCATAGCAAACCAATAAGACAACCTATAGCATTAAATTCAATGGAAAATGCTTTAACTATAACAAGTATGGTCATAGAGTAAATCAATGTAGATCTAGAAATTATCAGATTACCAATACACCCACCGGTCAATGTTCAAAATGCAACAAGGTTGGTCATTATTCTGAAAATTGCAGAATGAATGTGAGATGTTATGTTTGTGGAAGATTTGGAAACTTATCTAACCAATGCAGAACACAAACCGGCATAGGATATGGAAAGGCTATTCAGAAAAATAATGTGACTTGTTATGCATGTAACAAAATTGGGCATATTCCTAAATTTTGTAGAAGCAAGTCCTCACCGATAAACAACAAAGGTCCTAGATTGAAAGGAAAAGAAAAAGTTGAAGAAGTTAAGCATGAATTCTCAAAACAATGGATCAGGAAATCAGAACTGAATGTGGATAGGAATACTCCTCCACCAACAGAACAGAGTAGTACTCCACCGACAGGAGTCTCTTCATCTAATTGAAGAAAATTCCTTTGAGGGTTTGGCAATCAATGTGAAATATGCTATTATTCCCTCGGTTGATGGTGAGAAGTTGAAATTACTTCTTTACTGGTAGATAAAGTTAAGTGATTACTTAATCGACAAGCATTAAATGTGGTAGTTGGCAAATTAACATTATAAATTAGTGTTTTTGGCTCCATTTTATTTCACCGAGAATTCAAACATTCGAAGAGCGCAAAATTTCCAAAGCTAAGGCATTTTGAGCAAAGAAGCAAAGCAATTCAGCAATCCATCCTTCCAAAGGTAGAAAAAGGTATTGATAAATCATGGCATCCTCTTCTATACCTGAATTCATAGTAAACCCTACTATAGTGGAAGTAATCAAGCACCCTAGGCCCATTTTTCAGTTAGTTCCCGAAATAGCAAAGAAGGATGATAATATTGGTGCATTCTCACAAATTCCCAAAGGAGTAGTTTTTGCATAAGACCCTAGAATGTATATCCATTACCATATAGAAGAATTAGGTGATGAAGAAATTAAAAACATGTACAAGACTGTTATTTGTGATGACTCCAGTAATGTGAAACCTGAACACAAAATTATTGAAACTCTAGGATTCACTAAAATTCTCAGCATTCCGGATTTCCCTAAGGAAGTTATAAGGATAGTATTGAGCAGGGTACATGGTGCATTCTTTTGGCTAGATTCAATTCACAAAATTACTAAGGAGGCTATCAAAGTTGTAACAGGGTTACCCTCCACCGGTAATAGACCTGACAAGACAAAGAAGGTCTCAAATGACTTAGTAATGAACCTAACAGGTGCAACATCTAACAAAAGGTATTTAATTAATTATATAACCAACATCAATGTAAGATTCATTAGCATGATTCTAGGCTACAAAACAACACATGCAAATAGACTAAATTTAGTTTCCAGCTTATGCATAAAGAGTGATTTTGACATGATCAATGATAATGTGAAAATTGATGTGTGTGAATGGTTGAAGGATGAATTGATTGAAAATCTGGGAAAGAAAAAGAAGGACAAAAAGGGGACATTTAGATTTGGCAATTTACTTGTCTGTTTAATGCTACATATAACAAAATAGGTGCCCGGTATAGGTAACAAGAACCTTGGATTTGACATACCAGTAGGGAAACAACTATCTAACTTATTGAACAACATGGGTGAAAACAAAGAAAAGAATATCAATGAGTACTTTCTAGCATTGAAGGCCCGGATGAACACTAGAGTCAGACTGTCACAAGAAATTGTAAATAAATATAAGGATGACATATGTTTTGTGATTAAGAAGGATGAGATCTAGATGGAGGTAGTTATCCCAAGAACAATTTGGGTTACTGAAATGGGTTATAGATGATCACATAATTGAAACATATGCAAAAGCCCTTTTGGAAGCACCCAATGAACCTAAGGAAGAAGTATTTGGCAGTACTGAAACCATTGAAAATCAAATTCAATCTAAGAAGAGAGTAAAGAAGGTAGAAGCAACTATAAGGAAAGGATCAAGGCAGGCTAAGGCTATCAAAGAAGATGTACTCAAACAAACCGGTATCACTGAAGATGAGTTAGAAGCACTACAGCCTGAAACTCACCTTTCACCGGTAGAAACTTCTTCAGAGAGTGATATGCCAGTAGCATTTAAAAGAGTTGTGAGGAAAAGGGAACCTTCACTGGCAACTACACCTTCGCCTAGAAGAACCAAGCAAAAAAAATAGGCAGTGAGGCCCCCAACCAAAAAGATAACTCCCAAGAAGAAAAAGGTAACACCAAAGAAAAAGACACAACAAAATATTGCTCCAATTGACAGACTTTTGGATGAAATAATAGAGGAAGGAAAGCTTAAGAACATCAACAAACTATATGATTCACTATCAGTTGATGACAAAGAAAAAGTTGAAAACAGTGTAAATCTACACTTGCATATCTACAAGAAATTCTTGATGCAAGTTGTGGATGAATTACCAGCTGAAGTGTTCAAGAGACTGGAAGCAAGAAGGCAAGCTATTGTAGAGCTTGACAAGAAAATTAAAATTGAAAAATTACTTGTTGTTTACCTAGTAAACTCACCGAAGGAAATAGGTGATGTAATTGTGGAGGCTAACTGGTCAATATTCTCTACTGCACACCGACATATTGCACTGATGGTTGGTAGAGTAAATGAGGTTGTAGAAGAAACTAAAAATGCATGGGACATATTCCTTGTTGAGAAGGAAAAACAAGAAGAGTATAGAAACCCCAAACCAATCAAATTATATCAGAAAGACAAGGAAAAGGGAAAAGGAAAGGTTGGTGGACCTCCAAGCATCAAAATAATAGATAATCTACCCCCACCACCTCTAGATACTCCACCAGTAACAACAACTAAAGATCAACCGGCTAATAAGAGTATGGATATACCACAAGAGGATACAAATCCTAATTCTGAGGTATTATACATAGTTGATATTGATACTCAAAAAGTTAACATTGTGGTAGATAAGGACACAACCGGTAAGATAGATATGGCTAATGAGCCACCAGTAACTGATAACACAGATAACATAGGAGGAAAACTGCCAGATGGTACCACAGAACAATAGGCAGAGCAACAGGCTGAACAACAAATAGAGCAACAAGTAGAGCAATAGGCTCCAACATAGCAATAGGACAACACAGAGTTAGTGCCACTGGAAATAGCTGAGCATGACAAACCTTTGCTAAAGGAAATGGAAACATAGACTGACCTACCAGAGGTCACTACAAGCAAGCATATTGCTCCCACTGGCAGAATTCATAGTGTTGGCTCCTCATCTATAGGATTCAAATCGACAAATGTAACTGAAGTTCTTTTAGACTCTATAAAGAAAATAACAGATTGTAGTTCACATACATATAAGGCTATAGATGATACAATTCCAATTTTGAAGATGATAGCTCCAAAATGCAATGTAGATAATAGGGATTCTTTAAGTCAACTTGACACCTTGTCTAAGTATATTATTGACAACACAGTGACAGTTGAACAAATTAAAGAGGAAGAAATCAAGGAGAAGTTAGAAAAGGAAAAACAGAAATTCTTTGAGGAACAAATAAAGAAGTGTACAAGGTAGTTTGACACACTTCTACCGGAACTGTGTAGCACATTGAAGGAATTCAAGAATTTATACAGAGACACTTGTAAGACCAACTTTTTAACAATTGACCTAGATAGGAAAATGAGCAACATACAGAAGGAAATAAATAAATTAGCTGACAATTTTATTAATTCATCTGATTCATTATCAATTTTTGAGAAAAAGATAACAGGTTTTGAGGAAGAACTACTAAAGTTGAAAAGAGAAAAGGAGAAAATAAAAAATAAGGCTAAGGATCTAAAATGGAGATTAAGTCCAAAGTTGGACTACCTCGCATCCTTAAGGAAAGAAATATCTGATGCATTAGTACAAGGACAGAAAACATCAGTAGAGAAAATGCAACACCTCACCAGTATAGTTCAAAGGACAGAAGCTACAATAAAAGACATTAAAAAGTTTCTTGAAAGCCTAAATTTGGTTTTGGTGGATCTTTTTCAAATTGTAACCAACCAGTTACGAGGTTGAGATAGGAAACCACACTCTATTGACACCTTGACAACCTTTGTCATTTATGCCAAAGGAGGAGTAGTGTTATGAGAAAAATAATGAGAAAATAATCAGCAAAAGACTCATCTGCTCAGGGGGAGTTCACATATTCTTTTGGTACATATTTTTGGTATCATTTTCAGATTTCAAATTTTGGATACACTTTTGATTTTTCTCATGAGTGTTGCCATCAATGCCAAAGGGGGAGATTGTTGGAAAATGCACACTCCAATGAGACATTGTAGGTGATTGAAGGTTTTGTCATTGATGGCAACCTTACAATCCTATGACACCAGCAAGGAAATCCACTGGCACTAGCAAGATCAGACTCTACACCAGCACACAGACCACCAGCACCAGCAGTGAAAGGAAGCATACTGGCACAGAAGCCGACAGGAATTTTGTTGATAATATATTTTGTTTATTATTGTAAAATCATTGTAGGCCGACCTAGAAAGTTGTAAAATGACTCTTATATAAGAGAGTTCATTGTAATATGATGTAATAATGGAGGAATGTAATTGGGTGAATTAAGGAAGACCTATTATGCGAATTATAGGTTAAGGGTTTGTGTAAGAAGCAGAGCTATAAACCAGTACTGGATCTGGCATAGTAGATGCTATTTTGAAGCAGTACATCATATTGGATTTATATAATCCATTTTGTAAGTCAGTGAGACTTCCTATTTTGTAATTGAGCAGTGAGCTCTAGGCACTTGGCCTTCCTGCATGTGCAGGCCCCTCTTGTAGTAGTAATATACTCTTATTGGCTAGTAAGTGAATATTGTGTGTCACAAATCCCACTGAGGTTTTTCCCACACTGGGTTTCCTCATTAAACTATTGTGTTATGGTGTGTTTTTCATGTGGTTGTTTCTATCTCTATTTATTGCATTACTTTCTATTTACTAGTACACAGTTTTAATTTGTTCTACATGATTTAAGTTAAGAAAATCACACCTTATCTGGTCCATTGAGTAATAGCTTTGTGGTAGCTTCCCAGGATTCATCTCTCATTTCTGACCCAGAGGACTTTGACCCTTCACTTTATGAAAATCCTCCTTCTTCCACAGAAATGGTTAATCTTTATGGTACTGGTTTTCACATCTTGGCTAGATGCATGGATACAATGGTAATGGATGTGGTGCTCAAGAATAGGGGATCAAGGTTCCCTTGGAAAACAACTTCTATGATATGACATTTGGGCTTGGTTATGATCCTTTTAAGTGTACTAAAACCTCTAAGAGATCATTCATTAGTGTTGATGTCATTCCTGCTTCTCTTTCGCTAAAATATCTAGAGTATATTGACTATGACTCTTCTAGTGTCCTAGCTTTGGATATTTTTCCTAATGATGATTCCTTAATCAAATTCTTAGGAGCTTATGACAACTTTCCTTGTTATCACCATAATCATGGCTTTCCCTATTGGCTAAATCCTGGGAAAGAAAGAAATAACGATGAGATAGTTAAAGAGTTTCCTTAGTTAAAAGACAGTCAACAAAGCAATCTCCTAATAAGTGACACTATTGATATCAGGATAGATCCTTATGTTGAAGATAAAATCATTAAGATAGGGAGATGTCTTGAAGAACAAGAGAAAAAATAATATTCTGAGTTATTACTTGAATTTCCTGAAATATTGCTTGGATATACTCTAATATGCTTGGCATAGATCCTAAGATTGTCACCCATAACATTTTCCTAATTCCTTATGCTAAACCTATGAAGAAAAATATTTGAAAGATTCACCCTAAAGTGGCATTACTTGTTAAAGCTGAGATTGAAAAAATGTTGGATGCTAGATTCATCTATCCTATCGATTATTCTCCATAGATTTTGAACATTGTGGTTGTGGCTATGCCTGATAATAAAATTAGGATTTGTAGAAAATTTTGTGATCTAAACAAAACCTCTTTAAAAGATGATTTTCTTCTCCTGAATATCGACATGATAGTGGATTCCATTGCAGGTCATGCCCTCTTATCCTTCATGGATGGTTTCTTGAGTTATAATCAAATCTTCATTAATCCTCAAGATCAATATAAAACTAATTTCACCACCCCTTGGGGCATGTTTTGTTGGGTTATGATGCCTTTTGGATTGAAAAATGCAGGGGCAACCTATCATCATTCTATGACTCTCATCTTCCATGACTATATGTATAAGGGTTTAGAGGATTACATTGAGGATATCTTAGATAAAAAATTTCTTTGTGTAGATCATGTTAAGATACTTTGCCAAATCTTTGAGAGAATTCATAAGTATAACATGCGCTTGAATCCCCGAAAGTGTGTGTTTGGTGTGGATAGTGGAAAATTGTTAGGGTTCATAGTTTCACATCGTGGAATTGAGGTGGATACTAAGAAAATAGATGCTATTGTTAATATGCCACCTCCTAAGAATGTCTCCCAACTAAAGAGTTTGCAGGGAAAGATCCAAGATATTCGTAGGTTTGTTTCTCAACTTGTGGATCATACCTTTCCTTTTACTCAATGCCTTAAAAAGAATACCATTTTCCAATGGAATGGGGATTGTTGTCAAGAATTTGAAGACCTAAAATCCTATTTGGCCAATTCTCTTGTTCTTCAACCTGTTGATCCTACTAAGCCTTTTCTATTATACATAGTTGCTTCCCTTCATGCTCTTGCATCTTTATTGGCACAACATGATAAGGATGGTAGAGAATGTTCGGTTTATTATATAAGCCACACTCTACTCGATTACGAAGTTTGATATTTTGTGATAGAAAGGCAGTGCCTTGATTTGGTCTTTGCAACCCAAAAGTTAAGGCATTACCTTTTGAATGTTGAAGTCCATGTTATCATTAAGTTTGACCCTCTCAAGCATCTTTTCTCTAAAACTAACCTTTCTAGATGCTTAGCTAAGCGGGTTATGATGTTGACCGAGCTTGACCTTAAGTTTGTCTCGCAAAAGGCAATAAAGGGTCAAACATTGACTAACCACTTAGTTAAGGCCCCTTCACCCTTTTCTCTACCTAATATAGAGTCCTTTCCCAGTGAATATATTTTCTCTATTGAGATTGACGAGACTTGGGAATTTTACTTTGATGGCTCTAGATGTCGTATAGGATCAGGGGCAGGGGTGGTCTTAATTTCTCCTACAAAGAAGCCTATCCCTTTATCATATCATCTCAATTTATTGTGTACCAACAATATTGTTGAATATGAGGCTCTTATAGTGGGAATTAAAGAAGCCTTAGCATTAAATATAAAACATCTACATATCTATGGAGATTCTCAACTAATCATAAGACAAGTGACAAGAGTTTATCAAGATAAGCAAGATAAATTATCACAATATACAGATCTAGTTGTATCCTTGTTATAGAAATTTGATTCTTATACCATGGAGCCTGTTCCTTGAAAAGATAATTGACATGTCGATGCAATGGCATGTGTAGCCTCTCTTGTATCTTTAGAGGATCCCCTGGTAGATCTTAAATTCACTATTCACAACCTCACTACCCTGGCTATTGATGATAATCCTATTGATGTGGCATATTGTTGCATTGTAGATTTTGATGAATGGTACTTGCATATCATGAAATATTTAAATGATGGTACCTTTCCCGACTCTTTGAACAAGAATAATAGGGCTAGGATTCACAAGTTGGTTGCTAGATATATTATCCTTTTTAATGTTCTTTATAGGAGGGGTTATAATGGTCTTCTCCTCCATTGTCTCAACAAAGCCGAAATCTCTATTGCCCTTGAGGAGGCACATTCAAGTGCTTGTGGGGGCCATTTTGGGGGTAGATCCTTAGTTTAGAGGTTGCTTTGAATGGGATATTATTGGCAAACCATGGAAAATTATTCCTTCAAGTTTGTTAAGAAATGTCATCAGTGTAGTAGCATAGCAATTTGATCCATGCCCCTGCCCAAGAACTTCGATCTCAAGTGGCATCTTGGCCCTTTTCTACATGGGGTTTGATCTTGTTGGTAAAATATCTCCTCCTTCATCCCAAGGACATACCTTCATCATAAATGCAACTGATTACTTTACGAAGTGGGTGGAAGTTGTTCCTCTTCGATCCACTACCGTTGAAGTAATTTGTCAATTCACTTTAGAAAATATTATTTCCTAATTTGGAATACCTTCTGGCTTAGTTTTGGATAATGGAACGTCATTTAAAAATAATGATGTAAAGAAGTTTCTCAAGAAATATTATATTCAACATAAATTTTCTACACCTTGCTACCCTCAATCAAATGGTCAAGCTGAGTCTTCAAATAGGATAATTGAAGAGATTCTTTGAAAGATGGTGAAAAAGCACGGTAAGGATTGGCATACTCAATTTACCTATGTTGTTTGGGCCTATTGGACAAGTATACATTTTTCTATGGGTTGTACTCCTTATAATATTATTTATGGTGTTGATGCTATTATACCTTTGGAGTTAGAAATTCCTTATTTGAGATTTTCTCTTAGGGGTATAATGGATGATGATTCTTCTAAAGAACAAAGACTTCAAGAACTTGAAATGATTGATGAACGACGTATAAATGCTCTCAAGAATATTCAAGACATAAAACTTTGCAAAGGAGATATAATGGTAAAGTTATTCAACATTCCTTCTTGGAAGGTGATCTAGTGCTTTATGAGAATCAACATAACGTGAATGCTTTACTCGAGGAGAGAGGAAAATTCAATCATAATTGCCTTGCACCATACATCATTGTTGAATTCTATGGATCATGTGCTTATAGGATAGCAGATGTGGAAGGTATGCCTCTCAAGGAACCTATAAATGCTATGCTCCTTTGTAGATATCATGCTTATCCTCTTTATCATTCTTTCTCTCCCTCTTTCTCTCTTTCTATTTTATCTTCTCCCTCTCTTTACTTTTATTTCTTCTAAATTGGATGATGTGTTAGCATATCTTCATTAAAGTAGGTAGGATTAAATTATGTTATATTATTTATTCTACATTACTTCGTTCTTGACAAGCATGTTTCTTTACTTTATTGTTTGTCTTGGATTCATTTATGTAAAGTGTTAAAGATTTACATTTTTATGTGCTAGCATATTATACAATTTCCTATGTGTTAAGTTGGATTATATCATGTTGTGTTTAATTAGAGTTAATTAAATCACATTAGTCATATAGTTCTTAAGCTTAACACATTTCTCTTCTACATCAATAAAGTAGTATTCAATTAAATACTTAGTTATTTAATTAAATTACACATGTATCAATTTAATCATGAAGCATTGAGAAATCAATCACATGGAAATTAAATTAGACATACATGTTCACCACCAAATGTGTTACTTTTGATCCAAAGCAATGCAAACATTATTTAAGTATTAAAACAACATGGTTGATGAGCATGAATCAATACATATACATCACTATTATAACATATACATCAACAAAAATGTCTCATGACATAGCAAGGTCATCTCCTATCCCTCGGACTAGTAGCTAGAGGATGGTGGCTAGATGTCCCCTCCTAATCTGGACATGGAGGTGAGCCCATGGGTGTGTATCACGATACAGACCATGAGTGACTCCGCAAGGATCTCTTGCAATCCCTCTCCATCATAATCCCACGATGTCTGGTTGCCTTTATCTGTGACGCTACTAGATCATGCTATGTCCATTGTAATCTCTCTCGTAGGACCTCCATCTCCATCTAAAGAGGTGTGAATAGATCCTCATGGCATACTAAACTCCTCTGTGATCTATGCACTATCTGTGAGGAATTGGGAATGTGTGCAGTCATGATGAGGTCTGTCACTATGTTCTGAATGACAAAGCACCACTCCTAGATAGTAGTTGCAAGGAAAAGGGAGGAGATTTTCATCAGTAACATTTTATATCATCAAATCTAAAACTAATAAGATACATAAATTAAACACTTTACCTGGATCTCCCTCTCAGCAGTAGGGATCGTGGATAGAGATTGCCTGAGACTAGGACCCACTAGGCTCTCTACACTTGTGCTATATTTGTATAGTGGGCATAGGCTGATGGGGATTAGAATCAAGACCCCTATAGGGTATTTCTCCACCTGTGATGGGATGCTCGGTGGATCTAGTTCTATGGTGTCATCCCGGGAGTGATGAGGAAATGCATCTGATTCATCCTCATCCTTGTCCTTGTCGTCCTCATCCTCCTCATCCTCATCCTCCTCATTCTCATCTTCATCCTCCTCCTCATCCTCCTTTTCATCTTCCTCATCATTTCCATCTTGATCTCCCTCTATAGCATCAAGATCATATCCATCTCCACCTACCTCTTTCTCTCCTACTTTATCAACTTGATCATTTGAGTCCTCCTCCATCACCCAACTGTCTCCATGGTCCAGGGTTCCCTTGAGAGAAATCTATTGGGAAGATGGCTCTAGGATATGTCCTCCCCCACCATATCATGAACTATCAGTGTGAACCCACATTATCTCTATAGTCTGTCACAACATCTCGATCTAACCCGTCTGAATCCGTGATATCGATCTCATCACTAGTGGGCCTAGGAATGACTCCAGGCCTCTGGTCCAAGAGAACTTGGACAAATTTTGTTGTGTAGGTTCTAGGATTTAGGAATCATGAGAATTTGGTTTTTTATAAGATCAATAGGTTAGTGAATAAGTACTCAGATGTATGTAAGGACCCTAGGCATCATTGATTGGCCAATGTTGGCCTATGGGCTCTTAAGGGTGCCAGGTAGAGTACTTGGTAGAATAAGTTGGTTTTATGTTAGAATAGGTTCTTCGATGTTGTTTAATGGCATTTAAGGTCATTTGGACCTTTAGAAGTGATCTAGGTTTGATTTGGGCCAAAGTTGCTCAATCATGTAAAAGTTGTTAAAAGTTGCAAAAGTTGCTCATAGCAACTTGGCAACTTTTGCATTTTCCAATTCCAAACACCAACGGCTAGTTGGTTGTCTTTTTTAGTTAAAAGAAACTTGTAACAAACCCAAGGAAGATATAACGCTTGGGACAACTGATGAGAAGGCTGGTTGAAGAATTGGAACAAGGAGAGCAAGATTTAGCCATCATTTTTTGTGTTTTCAGCAATTTGCCTTGAGTTTCATTGGTATTGTACGGTCTATATGGACTTCTAAGCCTAGACCAAGACATGAATTATTAAAACAATGACTTGTCTTCCAGTTCATGGTGATTTGATATTTTGAAGTATTTTTGTTTGCAAGTCTTGGCATTTTTGTTGCAGGCAGGTCCTAAAGACCTTGAAACAAGGGTTTTGAAGACTTCATGGCTCAGACCTAGCATTCCATGGTGGAACCACATACTAAAACCTTGTGGAATGATAGGAAGATTTTTTCATTATTTTTTTGTTCTGTTTTTAAGGCAAGGAAGGATGATCTCTAGTTTTGCCACCATACCCTAGGCTTGGCACGTTGAGTTGGCAAGCAATGGGGAACATGGACACTCGGCCCTAGATGGGTAAATTTGAATAATGGAATTGATACCAAGTTTTATTAGACATCCTCATGGGTGTACATACCTAAGAAAATCATTATATTTCTTGGTCATTCAGGCTGGTGAGGACATTTGAGAAAAACCCTAGTTTGTAGGATTAAAAGGTGGAAAGTAGGCCTAAAAAGGGTTAGCCGGGTTAGAGACCAAACCCAAAACCAATTTTGAGATATTTTATGAATTTTCCAAAAGGGTATCCAAAAATCTAAATATTTCATACCGATGTGTAGGATTTTCTGTAGAGAAATGCAAAATACCTCACTAGTAGGGCTAATTAGACTAGGTCTCCTAGTAGGCCTAAAAGAGAAAATTGGTCCTTAAGCTTGAAATCGGTAATCGCCACAAATTTAGTTGAAGGGATAGGGTTGGAAATCAAAATAAAATCAACCCTAGGTGAGTTGGGAATGGGTGTATGAAGATACTATGATAGAGGGGGTTGGCTCATGGGGAAGGTGTGAGAAGGTGTTGGGTTGCAGAGTCTCAATTGAGGAGTGTTGGACACTTACAAGTCTAGGGGTGATCACCTTAGTTATAGGACCTTGAGAAGGTCAGTAAAGGTGATTCCTACAACCTTTGGGAGGTTGGGTTAGTGGGAACCATTGGAATGTTCATGAGATAGCCTAGAGAGACATCAAGAATAGGCAAACCTTGAAGGAGTGAGCAACCTCTACATAATATTGGTATCAAAGCCACTTGATTGAACAAAGTGGTGTATGTCATACCAAGAGGTAGAATCAGAAGCTAGCAACATGCCACCTAAGGCAATGAGTCAAGAGGCCATTAGGAAGTTGGTCCAAGACATGCTTAGTGAAGCCCGGGAGCAAGATTCCATGAAAGGTAAGGGAAAGATCACAAAGTGGGGTGATGAAATTGATGATGAAGATGTAGATGTGATAGGAGTGGCAGTAGAGAAGGAGTTGGAGAAAGATCAGAAAAACTTCTTGGATGCTCTTAAATCACTTAACAAAGATATCCTAGATGGTTTACCGATCTATAGTGGTAGCCGAAATGGATAAGAGATATTGGATTGGATAGAAGCTTTGAACAATCATTTTGAATACAAGGAGGTTGCAGAAGAAAAGAGGATCAATCTGGCTAAGACAAAGTTGAAAGGATCAGCTTTAGTATGGTGGAACATGATGCAAGAATAGAGGGGACAAATCAAAAGAAAGAAGATCAACTCTTGGGAGAGAATGAAGATTAGAATCAAAACTCAATTCCTTCCACTAGATTACGAGGTGTAGATACACAAGAAATTGATGAGTTTGAGGTAAAGGGAAATGGATGTGAGTGGTTATATAGAGGATGTCAACAAACTAACTCTAAGAGAAAGGAAACAAGAGGAAGAAGTGGAGAAGGTAGCCAGATACCTAAATGGTCTAAGACAAAACATTCAAGATGAAATTAGCATGATGGCACATGAGATAGTTCATAAGAGTAATTAGTTGGCCTTGAGAGTAGAGGACAAGATCAAGAGGAAAAGTGAGTTCAATCAAAGAGGTAGATGTAGTAAAGGATTATGAGGAAGAGGCACCTTTGGAAGGGGTCATAACTCTGAAAAGAATGAACAAAGCAATCAAACTAAACACATGGGGATGACTTTACCAAGAATGGTTCGTTTAGAGGCAACTCTAGAGGAAGAAACAACTTTAGGGGCAGATTTGGTACTCAAGGAAGAGGACCCACAGTTTTCACTAGTAAATGCTTTCATTGTCAAGTGGGACACACAATGAACCAGTTTCCTAAAAAGACTTCAATTTCTTATGTAGGTGAAAGAAGAACACAATTGGTATAGGAGGAAGACAATCAAAGTGTTACCTCACCAATCGGCAAAGCTAGACCAGTTTTAGATGGAGAGAACCTGATGTTAAGGAGGACCTTGTTGAAGATGTCATAGGCCAAAGAACCTACTTAAAGAAAGATACTCTTCAAAACCACTTGCAGATCATATGGTAAGATTTGTACGGTCATAGTGGATTCAGGGTCTACTAAGAACATTGTAGCAATTGAGATGGTAGATAAACTCAAGTTGAAAATGTTGCCACATGCCAATCCTTATAAGGTATCATGGTTGAGTAAAGGACAACATGTGCTAGTTGATGAGCAATATTGGATAGATTTTAAAATTGGAGAGTATAAGGACAAAGTGCTATGTGATATACTACCAATGGATGTCTACCATTTGTTGCTTGGACGCCCTTGGCAATATGATGTCAAAGCCATACATGATCAGGAGAAGAATTCTTATGTTATCACCAAGGAAGGAAGGAAGTTCCAAAGGGATCCTTTGGTTGTTCAGGGAGAAGAAAGACATGTAGGATCAAGTGTTATGTTTCTTAGTGGGAAGGATTTCCTAAAAGATTTGTAGCATGAGGGGGGCCAAGGATATGCCATCATAGTGAAACCAAAAGAAGAGGCAAAGTTTGAACCTAAACTGGTATTACCTCAAGAAGTGAAGACCTTGTTGGACTGGTACAAGGACATTATTGTCAATGACATACCAGATGCTTTACCCCCATATAGAGATGTGAACCATCAGATAGACCTCATACTTGGAGTTACCTTGCCAAACAAAGTTTCTTACAAAATGACACCAACTCAAAATGAAGAAATAGCAAGACAAGTGCAAGAATTGCTAGATAAGGGGTTGATAAAGAAGAGTCTAAGCCCATGTGCAATACCTACTATCTTGGTACCTAAAAAATATGGAAAATGGAGAATGTGCACCAAATCAAGAGACATCAACAAGAATACCATCAGATATTGGTTTCCAATGCCAAGAATTGTGGACCTAATGGACTACCTAGGAGGAGCTTGTTAATTTTCAAAGGTGGATTTGAAATCAGGTTACCATCAAATAAGGATCAAACCTGGAGATGAGTGGAAAATATCCTTTAAGACCAATGAGGGGCTCTATGAATGGTTGGTGATTCCCTTTGGGCTCACAAATGCACCTAGCACCTTCATGAGACTCGTGAATGAAGTGCTTGCAGAATTTATTAGTAAATTTGTGATTGTTTATCTTGATGACATTCTGATTTTTAGTAGGTTAAGGGAGGAGCATATCAAACATTTGGATCAGGTCTTGAGGAAGCTACATCAAGTAAAGTTGATGATCAACTTAGACAAGTGTGATTTCTTCAAAACTAAACTAGTATATCTTGGTTTTGTAGTTTCTCAAGGTTGTTTAAAAATAGATCCAACAAAGGTAGATGCAATAGTCAATTGGCCTACTCCTAAGTCAATAGGAGATGTGAGAATTTTTTATTGATTAGCTTCATTCTATAGGAAGCTTATTAGAGGGTTTAGTCATATATTTGCACCCATATTGAATACCATCAAAGGAGGAATGAAATGTCAGTTTAAGTGGACTAGTGCAGCAGACAAGGGGTTTGAATTGTTGAAGCAAAAAGTGGCAGAATTACCTTATCTTAGGCTCCCTGATTTCAATCAGCTTTTTCCTGTGGAGTGTGATGCTAGCAAGTTGGCAATAGGGGTAGTTTTAAGCCAAGAAGGTCATCGAGTAGCATTTTTCTCAGAGAAACTCAATGAGGCAAAACAAAAGTATTCTACATATGACCTAGAGTTGTATGCCATGGTACAAGCCCTTAAGAAATGGAGGTATTATATACTTCCTAAAGAATTCATAGTTTATACTGACAAGCATGCACTTAGCTTCTTGAATGGATAGGAGAAGTTGCATCAAAGACACATCAGATGGGTTGAGAACTTGTAGGCCTACACCTTTTCCATCAAACACAAGAAAGGAGTCGCCAATAAGGTAGAAGATGCCTTAAGTAGAAGAGTTCTTACCATCTAAGAATTGTAACTCCAAAGTGTGGGGTTAAATGCACTCAAAAACCTATACCAAGGTGACAAGGATTTTGGTGAAGCATATGATGTTTGCACCAAGTTTACTAATGTTCATGTTGCAGGAAGGCATTTTTTTTAAAGGACACTTACTTTGCATACCACAGTGCTCTATGAGAGACAATATCATCAAGGAGAAGCATCAAGATAGCTTAGGGGGACATTTTGGTTTTGACAAGACCTTAGAGCAGGTTGGAAGGTTTTATCATTGGCCTAAACTTCAATCAGATTCTAGGAGATTTGTGGAGCAATGTCCCATATGTCAGAGAGCTAAGGGAACCTCCAACAATGTAGGTTTATATCAACCATTGGCCATACCAACCAGACCTTGGGAATGTTTGAGCATGGACTTTGTTCTTGGCTTGCCTAGGACTTGCCTAGGACTCCAAGAGGGTATGACAATGTTTTTGTCATAGTGGACAGGTTCAACAAGATGGCACACTTTGTGCCTTGCAAATGCACTAATGATGCGTCTTACATAGTAGGGCTATTCTTCAAGGAAGTTGTGAGGATTCATGGCCTACCTGTTAGCATTGTGAATGATAGAGACACTAAATTTGTAAGTCACTTTTGGCAAACCTTATGGAAGAAACCAGGAAGAAAACTCTCCTTTTCATCAGCATACCATCCAAAGTAAAATGGTCAAACTGAAGTGGTTAATAGATCCTTAGGTAACTTGTTGAGATGTCTCACCAAACAACATGGACAAGCTTGGGATCTAGTATTGGGTCAAGCAGAGTATGCCTACAATGACTCAGTTAATAGAAGCATAGGTTGGAGTCTCTTTGAGATTGTTTATGGATGTCATCCTAGGGGCATCTTGGAGCTTAGAGACCTCAGTCCCATGGACCATAGAAGTGCACAAGGGGAAAACCTTACAGAGAATATTAAAGAGATACATGAGCAGGTCAAGAAGACATTGCAGTAGCACAATGAGAAGTACAAGGCATTAGCAGATAAGAAAATAAGAGAAGTACACTTTCAAGTTGGTGATCTAGTGTTGGCCTACTTGAGTAAGGAGAGGCTACCCAAGGGACAACCTATCCAGCTATGCATGAAGAAGATAGGACCTCTTAAGGTGATGCATAAATTTGGCAACAATGCCTATGAGTTAGAGTTACCACCAAACTTGGGCATATCCCCAATCTTCAATGTATGTGATTTGTATCCATACAAAGGGTCTTTGACAGAAAAAAATAAAGAACCTACTAATATGGACAAAGTAGATTGGTTACAAGATTTACCTCCAAGCCAACCGGTCACATTGGAATGCATTTTGGATTCTAAAATTGTGAGAAAAACTAGGAAAGGAGTCTATAGAGACTATCTGATCAAATGGATAGGGTTACCTGAGTCAGAGGCTACATAGATGTCAAAAAGATATATCATACAACATGGTACCAATATCCAAGCTTTATCCACTCAAGAGACTTGAGTTCTTCTTACCCCTAGAGCATGGCATAGGAGCACTTGAACAAATTTTTTTGTGTAGGTTCTAGGAGTTAGGAATCATGATATTTTGGTTTTTTATAATGTCAATAGGTTAGTGAACAAGTACTCAGATGTATGTAAGGACCCTAGGAGTCACTGATTGGCCAATATTGGCCTATGGGCTCTTAAGGGTGCCAGGTAGAGTACTTGGTAGAATAAGTTGGTTTTATGTTAGAATAGGTTGTTTGATGTTTTTTAATGGTTTTTAAGGTGATTTTGACCTTTAGAAGTGATCTAGGTTTGATTTGGTCCAAAGTTACTCAATCATGTAAAAGTTGTAAAAAGTTGCTCATAGCAACTTTGCAACTTTTGCATTTTCCAAACACCAATGGCTATTTGGTTGTCTTTTTCAGTTAAAAGAAACTTGTAGCCAACCCAAGGATGATATAAGGCTTGGGACAACCAATGAGAAGGTTGGTTGAAGAATTGGAACAAGGAGAGCAAGATTTAGCCTTCATTTTTTGTGTTTTCAGCATTTGCATTGAGTTTCATTGGTATTGTATGGTTTGTATGGACTTCCAAGCCCAGAACAAGATATGAATTATTATAATATTGACTTTTCTTCCATTTCATGGTGATTTTAGATTTTGAAGTATTCTTGTTTTTTGGCATTTTTGTTGTAGGTGGGTCCTAAAGACCTTGAAACAAGGGTTTTGAAGACTTCATGGCTCAAACCTAGCATTCCATGGTGGAGCCACGTACTGAAACCTTGTGGAATTTTAGGAAGATTTTTACATTATGTTTTCATTTTTTTTTAAGGCAAGGAAGGATGATCTCTAGTTTTGCCACCATACCCTAGGCTTGGCACGCTGAGTTGGCAAGCAATGGGGAACATGGACAGTTGGCCCTAGATGGGTAAATCTGAAGAATGGAATTGATACCAAG
Source organism: Cryptomeria japonica (assembly GCF_030272615.1). NCBI lineage: Eukaryota > Viridiplantae > Streptophyta > Pinopsida > Cupressales > Cupressaceae > Cryptomeria > Cryptomeria japonica. The sequence goes on from NC_081412.1 coordinate 698,025,896, forward strand.
TTATATTGGACATCCTCATGGGTGTACAGACCTAAGAAAATCATTAGATTTCTTGGTCATTCAGACTAGTGAGGACATTTGAGAAAAGCCCTAGTTTGTAGGCTTAAAAGGTGGAAAGTAGGCCTAAAAAGGGTTAGGTGGGTTATAAACCAAACCTAGAACCAATTTTGAGATATTGTATGAATTTTCCAAAAGGGTATTTGAAAAGATAAATATTTCATACCAGTGTGCAGGACTTTCTATAGAGAAGTGCAAAATACCTCACCGGTAGGGCTAATTGGACTAGGTCTCCTAGTAGGCCTAAAAGAGAAAATTGGTCCTTAAGCTTGAAACCAGTAATCTCCACAGACCTAGTTAAAGGGATAGGGTTGGAAATCAAAATAAAATCAACCTTGGGTGATTTGGGAATCAGTGTATGAAGATCTTAAGGTAGAGGGTGTTGGCTCATGAGGAAGGTGTGAGAAGGTGTTGGGTTGGAGAGTCACAATTGAGGATTGTTGGACACTCACAAGTCTAGGGGTGATCACCTTAGTCATAGGACCTTGGGAAGGTCAGTAAAGGTGAGTCCTACAACCTTTGGAAGGTTGGGTTAATGGGAACCATTGGAAAGTTCATGAGACAGCCTAGAGAGACATTAAGAATAGGCAAACCCTAAAGGAGTGAACAACCTCTCTACATCAACCTCGGCATCACATGATAATGATGGATGTACACATGCACATTAGTAGGAACAAACTACTTGAACCCAAATTGCCATCAGACTTGGTTGAACTAGAAGGGAATGACTATGTGGTTGTACCATCCCTCTAGTAGACGGTTTCTCTGCATACAAAACATCTGCCTATGTATCTTGCCCACATGTACATCCTAAGGTAGGGTCTCCATATGACTCTGCCTGATGTCAATCTGTTTAAGATTAGTCTCCAATTTAGGAGATCTCAAAATCACCACTCATGAATAAGTGGATAAGGAAATACCCTAGGTTGCTTTGGGACTACATCTATAGGGACACCAGCAGGCCTAGTACAGGTAATGTGCTACCTGTACTAGTGTGCATGTCCTCAGGTTGCATCCTTGTCCAAATACACACTCCCCAAGGTTGTGATAGAGATGTGCAAGCATTCTCTGACCCTAAGAGTATACTCTCTTGTGTCTCTCCATCGCTCAGATAGTGTACATGTGGCATCTGTGCATGTATGTGTCACACCCATTAGGGCACATAGCCAATGCGATGGTATCTATCATCAGTCACCTCAGTAATGGAACCTCATCCATTAAGTGTAGCAGCCAGCTGACCATGATAGACCTCTCATCTCACTGAGATTCACTCTCCCCATATCATATACCTACTATCTCCTATAATCCTCCTAAGTGTGATCGGATCGATATCTCATGGTCTCTCCCCTAATGGGAAGGAGCAAGATGTGATATACATCCCTGAGGGTGACTATAATCTCCCCCATAGGAAATAGGAATGTCGAGGTTCATCCATTCCACCTCTCCACCAATGCCATAAGCATTATAGAATAGAATTTGATGGTCAGAATCGTCATCGCATACCACAAGTCCATCGTGTGCAGCAACTCCCTCTCCCCCGATGTCAACCTCAGGATTTTCTCCTGAAGGCTTTGGAAGGTGATCCTGATAATATGTTCATGGATGTATGATAGTGTCTACAAAAGTGAAACATTCTATCCCAGTAATCGATCATCATCATCTAATCAAAGCATTCATTCTATCTATTCTAAGATTTGATTGTCTGACCCCGTGTCACCACTGGTCACCTCGGCCAGGGACCAGGGAACCCTGAGTGGACCAGGGTGTCGTACTAGGACCAAGGCACCCTAGGACTTGGGTGCCCCATTCAGACCAGGGCTCCCTAGGACCCTTAGTTGCCCAAACAAAGGGCATGGACCCGGTGTCGGTGATGAAATCATAATCTTGAAATCAATGAAAGCATGAAAAAAATTCAAAGGGAGTCAATGGAAGGTCAACTCACCTCATCGTGTGGTTAATCAGTGAGTACGGACTGGCACATGATCTCCATCCACATAGGTCACTCAGGTCGGTGTCGAGGCATGGTGGCTAATAGGTGGGCTCCTCTGTAGTGAATAGTGATGAAAAGTCAAAAAGTAACAAATAAAGGTTTCACTTTCATATTTATGAGTTATGCACTTTTTTGTTTTATTATTTTAAGTTAAAAACCCTAATTTTTGCACTTTTCCTTCAATATCACATATCTTGAGCTAGGGAGCTCTGATTCTTGCACCGTTGATGGAATTGTAATTGTGAGTTCTCCATCTCATTCTATATTAGTTCCATAATATACTTTGATGAGTAGTCAAGCCTTTTTGTGAACTTACTTCATCACAATATTTATCATAATTCGTTGTGGTAAACATGATACCTTGTTTCATCTCACTACTTAGAAAACCGAAACAGGGGAGCATATAGCTAGCCGCTAATTTCATAACCTTACTTAGTAAGCATTAAGTGATTTTGTGATCTAACCTGTGGTTTTGTAGGGTGTAGTTCCTAATTGTGTACTGCAGATACCGTTGGGGGCTTTATCAGACATCTTATGGTTATATCCTTTTTCAAATGATGTTTACTTTTTTGTACTTTAGTTTGCATATGCACGTAGTGTCATATGACCGTTAAAGTGGCGGCTAAATGTAGTGTTGTAAATTGTACACCCTTGCTAGGGTGGTACAATTTCAAACTTAGGTTAGCACTTTCTTTAGTGTGTCTTGCATCTTGCATTTATAATTCCCCTTTAAGCATTTAATTAATTAATTAAATTAAATCTAAAGTCATGTTTTATCACTTTACATGTTATAAAGTTGGGCCCTTTACCCTAATCATGCCCCTTTTCATTTTATTCCTCCAATGAATAATTTAATCATAAACCCTAATTATATCTTGTTTTGACCTTTAAGGCCCAATTTTGTATATCAAAACATCTTGAAATCAGTTGTAACTTTGGGACATGCTCTAATATCATATCTAATGGCCCCAAAAATTTGGTGAAAAGTTGGTCAAACTGTGGTGAGAATGCACATGGTCCTCAACTTTTTTCTTGAAATTTTGAGAGCATAATCCTATGATATAATAATGCTTAACCTCAAAATATTGGTGGGAAATTCAAATCGTAGGTCGGCCTAAAGATGAAATTAAGATCTATGGTTTCATACTTAAGATCTCTCTTTCTTCATTTGAAGGGGTCTTCTTCTAAGAATTTAAGCATAGGTTTTTGGAGCAGAACGAGTCTTCTTTGCAGTGTAGATCTTTGAAGTCATCAACAAAATTTAACATTCATTCATCAACCATCATTTCATCAATTGGAGACTTTTGAAGATGTAGGAGAACAATAGGAGATCACCTACTAAAGATTGGCTTGTACCCCTCCCTTGGGGTTGGGTATGGTTTCATGTTGTTTTCATGTCTTCTCATAAGCTTCATTTTTATTCATATCCATGCTTTATATCACTTTGCATCATGGATTTAGAGAATTTACTTTATCAATTATAAGTAATTAGGGTTTACTCTTTAGGGTTTCTTTAGATTGTTTGCTTTCATTTTAGGATCTTGCACACACATTTTTAGTACATTATCGGCTATTTGTGGAGGTGGAAATCACCAAAATAGGGGTTTGACTAAGACAAAACCTCATATAGCCACCCAAAACCCTATTTTGCAGATTCAAATACAGGTTTGGATCCGAGCATCACCGGAAGCTTCAGGATTGAAGGAGCGCACAAAGATAGTTCTTGAGTGCAAATTTCACCAAAAACCCCAAGGAGAGGGGTGTAGTGCCCTGGTCCTACCTAGGACAGGGGTGTGGCACCTTGGTCCTACCTAGGATAGAGGTGTGGCACCTTGGTCCTGTCCTCTGGCAGAACAGTGTCTTGTGGGTCTCAGAACTGACCCTGTTAGTTGCAGCTCCAGACTTGCAGAATCAGGACTGTGGCGTGGCACCTTGGTCTCAAATATTTTTTCTTAGATTTTAGACATAGGTACACCTATCATTTTGCCTCTTAATCTGTACTTTTTGACAGTGTATCAATTGTCCTTTGATCTGCATTTCTAGATTAGGGTTTGTTTGCTTACTTGCATCCTAGGTTAGATTTCACTCTGAATCATTCCTCTCATTTACAACAAGGGAATAGAAAACCTGAGAGGTGATCCTCAGCTCTCTCTTCCACATATGAAGTAGCCCAAAGTGTGTCACCTCTCTAGGCTCTTTAGTATTACGCAAGTGTGTATGAGAGTGGGATTAGGGTTTCCATAATTCTCACTTTTTCTCCTAGACAAATACTAAATTTGTGAGAGATTTACCAAGGATTATCAAACCTACTGATACTTTGTGCAAGGAATTATAGCTAGGAAAATAGACAAAGAGGAGATTCAAGAATAAGGAATATTCAACTTCTAACCCTAGGAGCTGATTCAAAAAATTATTTGTGGACCTACAAGGAGAAGAGGACTAAATGGCGATAGGTATCTTATGTTATGTATTGATGATTACTCTAGGATGACATGGGTTACATTCTTGAAAGAGAATTCTAGAGCTTTTGAAAGGTTTAAAGTGTTCAATTCAATGGTTGAAAATCAAGTAGATACTAAAATCAAGTGTTTGAGATTTGATAGAGGAGGAGAGTTTACTTCAAATGAATGTGATGATTTATATGAAAAATATGGAATCAAAAGATATTTTTCTTCCCCAAGAACCCCTCAACTTAATGGATTTGTAGAAAGGAAGAATAGGATTGTTTTTGAGATGTCTATAACTATGTTGAAAGATGCTAACCTAACTAATGTGTATTGAAAATAATTGGTGCATATTGTTGTTTACATTATTTATAGGGTATAGATAAGAGTGAATCATACTAACATACCTTATGAGTTGTGGAATGGAAGACCTCGTATTATGAAGTATTTCAAAATCTTCAAAAGTAAATGCTTTATCAAAAGAGATGAAGATGATCTTGGAAAGTTTGATACTAGAGTAGATGAAAGAATATTTTTGGGATATGCTACAAATAGAAAATCTTACCAGTGTTACAACAAAAGACCAAACAAGATAGTGAAAAGCATAAATGTCAAATTAAGTGAAGAATGGGATCAGACTGCCCCTAAACCTATATAGGAGACTGATTTTGAGATTATCTTAGTTGCTACAAAAGAGAAGACATAATCAGAAGATAACAAAGAGAAAGAGACAAATGAAGATGAAGAAGAAGAAGAATAACCTAAGCAAGTTACTAAAGCCCCAGCCAGATATGTACAAAAGAATAATTCAAAAGATTAATTAATTGGAGATAAAACAAAGGAGTTCAGACAACAAGAAGATGCAGGTGGGAACTAAATCATGTGAGGAAGAAACCAAAGAGGAAAGTTGGGCAAAAGAAATGGAAGAAGAATTGAATTAGATATAGAAAAAATAGACATGGGAATTATTATCCAAACCAGTGGACAAAAAATGTGATAGGAACTAAGTGGGTGTTTTGGAACAAGCTAAATGAACAAGGATAGGTCACAAGGAACAAAGCGAGATTGGTATATAAAGGTTATTCACAAGTTGAAGGTATTGATTTTGAGGAAACTTTTTCTCTAGTATCTAGGATGGAAGCTATTAGAATGTTTATTGCCTTTTTTTATCATAAGAACTTCAAGGTATATCAAATAGATGTTAAAGTCAACTTTTCTAAACAAAGAACTTGAACAAGAAGTATATATTGAATAGTCGAATGGATTCAAACTGTCAACAGAACAGAATATGGTTTGTAAATTGAAGAAGGAATTGTATGGAATCAAACAAGCACCTAGAGCTTGGTATGCTAGACTGGATAGATATTCGCTACAACAAAATTTTAGAAAAGGTAATGCTACCAAAAATCTATACTTTAAGGTTGAAGGTAAAAAGTTGATTGTTGTTGTCTATGTTAATGATATTATATTTGAATTGATGGTCTATGTAAAGAGTTTGCAAAAGACATGCAGAAGGAATTTGAAATGTCAATGATTGGTGAGTTGTCATTCTTTCTTGGTCTACAAGTTACTCAATTAGAGATTGGAATTTTTATTTCTCAAACTAACTATTTCAAAGTGATTCTAAAGAAGTTTGAAATGAAAAATTATAAACCGATTGCAACCCCATTGGTTATTGGTTGTAAATTGAGAAAAGATGATACATCTATGTAATTTGATTAGAAGTACAAATCTATAGCTAGAGGACTATTATACTTAACTACCTCTAGACTGCATATCATGTAGGCCATCTATTTGGTTGTAATATTTATGGCTAATCTAAAATAATTGCATGAGTAAGCAATGAAAAGGATTTTCAGGTATTTGAAAGGGACTCCAGATTTTGATCTTTGGTATAAGAAGAATGGACTTTCATGCTAAAAGAATACACAGATGCTAATTGGGCCGAAAGTATTAATGATAGGAAAAGTACTAGAGGTGGTTCATTTTTCTTGGGGGACATGTTGGTTCTTGGTTAAGTAAGAACTAGGATTCAGTAGCTCTATCTACTATAAAAGTAGAATATCTTTCAGCAATATTTTTTACTCAAGTTATGTGAATGAAACATACTCTTAAAGATATAAGAGTGGTATATGATGAAGCTATTCCTATTATGTCTAATAATACCAATGCTATAAATATTTTAAAGAATCTAGTAATTTGTTCAAGAACTAAAAATATCTCAATATAATATCATTTCTTAAGGGAGAAGGTTGCAGAAAAGGAACTCAGATTGGATTATATTTCTACAAAACAACAAGTTGAAAACATTTTTACTAAGGCATTGGCAAAGGATACTTTTGAGTATCTTAGGCAAAAACTAGGGGTTATTTCCCCTCCTTTCTCTAACTAGATGAATAGTAGAGGTCCATCTTTTCAAGAGGAGATTTAGAGCTTACTCTTTATATCCTAGATTGATGTTGTTGATGCTCTCAAGGGGAGCAGTGGAGTTTGTGGTATTTGTTGATAATCATTATATTGTGATGTTCCATTTGTCTTTGATGTCAAAGTGGGAGAGAATTTGTTGATAGGGGGGGATATGATTTGATGTGCTCAAGTGTTGTCATCGATGATAAAGGGGGAGATTGTTAGAAATATGAGCTTGTATGTTTGTCATTGATGCCAAACTTGGTTGTCTAGATGGATTCTAGTCCAGATATATTCTTGTGTTTGGTGTTGCAATTGAGTTTGATATTTTGGTGTTAGTGTTAGGCCCAATATAGAAAGCTAATGTACTGAGAGGGGAGGGGTGAATCAGTACTCCAAAATTTTTCTTTTGTAATAACCTTACTGTTATGCATAAATAGAATAGTGCAATAACATAAAATAAAACTATAATCAATAGATAACAATCATACATGATTCACTCCATAACACATATATTTTGGTCACGCAGAAACTCTTGGTTAGAGAGAAAAACTATGGTGGGGATGGCACCCACAACTTCACTACTACAATAATAAAGAATGCTCGGTTAGAGCTACATTTAGCTATTTCTGATAGCTTACCTTGTTAGGAGTATTAAGATCAGTTAGATCTACCTTACTAAAGGATTTTTACAACACTATATAAGTGTAGCACTTGGTTAAAGGATTTACAATTTATAAACATGGTTAGAGTCTTTTACCCTGTTAAAGGTTTCTCTTACAACTTCAAAACATTACAATATAATCATTACAAATATCTGCAACTTTACATCTGAAATGTTAAAGCAGATTCTATGTGCTCTAAATAAGATTACCTAGCTTGTAGCATACCTTGGTAACCCATAATGAAACTCGGTAAACCCTTCTGTTTACTCTGTTCTTCGACTGTTCACTGATAACCTTCTCAGTGACCTCTTTGTGTCTCTGTAATAGTCTTCCTTCATGCATACACATTGCTATCTCATTACATCTCTTATCACATCATATCATCTCATATATCTAACCCTAGAATCATGTTGTATATATAGATCTCTTACAGCGATGATCTGATTCATTGCTTTGATCTTACAAAAAGATTCTTCAAATGAATAACTAAACAAAATATCTCATAGGTTAGATTGGCCTTGTAAACATACACAATCTCATAGTGCAATTTCCAATGCAAAAACAGTTAGATGTGCCTCGATCTTGTAACACATTTTCATGTGCATGTCCAGGTTCAATGTATCTAGTAAAATGTTTCACTTGGTGAATATCAACTCGGTGAGTTAACTTTACCACTCAGTAGACATGAACCTTTACTTGGTAAACAGCTCCGTGAATACTGTGTTCTGTGACTGCTTTCTTCAGTAACCGACTAGACTGTTCATACCGACTTCTCTGTGTGTACCGACTGCATGATTTGGTAATACTAACCGACTAGAATATAGTATGACTTTGGATATGAAATTAATGGAAATTTGATAAGTAGTAATAATCTCCCCTTTTGAAATTAGTTAAGATGTTTAACAAAAACTACTTACAAAGTCATAACTCAAAAAACTATATACTTGACTAAATGACTATACTTGACAATATGTACAATGGTCAATAGTATATGTAGATATACTCTTCTTATCATTATCTTGTACATAACTCTGAATTTTGCATGTTCGGTTCAGTTTTGTACTGTACTTGTGTGCTTTGTATGCTCTATATATTCTGCTCGGTATACTCCCCTTGTATACAATACTCAAAATTGTGTAACTATACTACTCTCCAAGTGTAGAATTACTCCCTTTTTGCTGGGCTTTCCTCTGTGTAGTAACATAATATTACTCCCCCTTTTTGACAAACATTAAAAACTTAATTTGCATCCGGAGGCGGTAACTGATCAAAAATAGTCTTATACTTGGTCTGAGCATCAGTGAGGGCGACTGAGAGTGAGTCCTTGAGACTTTCCATTAATGAGTTATGTGCTTGAATATCAGATAAGAGTGATATCAAGCCATCAAGAGTGCTTCCCTCTTGGGTAGTTGATAAGCTTGTAGCTCGGTTAAGCTGCTCTTGGACTGATGAGAGTTGAGGAAGGAATAATGTTTGAAGGGTCATTATGTCCATCCTAATTTTATGCTCTTCATTCCTCAGTTCTAACTGTTGAGCCATGAGTTGTTGTAGCTTTTTGTAAAAAGTCTAAACTGAATTAGGCTCAGTGGTCAACTTGGATGAGAGATCGGTGATCTCTTTCTCAATTGCATCAATTTTATTTTTGATGTCTTTAATAAATAAAGAAAATGTACACAATTTCTAGAATAAATAAAGAATGTGCTTGAGTTGAGGGGTCAACTCAGCAATGAATTTGACAAGTTTTACCTTGCCAACAACAATTGATTTTTGGACTTCCTCTATCATTTTTTATGTGAGCTCTTTATCCTTGAGCTTGCTTAGGTATTCGGATGCATCAACTCTTGATGTTTCAATCTGATTAAGGAGTTCATCCAACTGAATATGGATGGCTGCATCGGTTGACACTATTGCTAATGGTAGCATTTCTGTGAGCAGTGTCCTAACCTTTTGAAGTACCTTGTTCTTTTTCTGTATTGCCAATTGTTTCTCCTGTTCGGCCTTTGCTTTGCATAGTTCACCGAATTCAATGAGTGCTTGCCCTTTTAATTTGGAGATGTCGACTTGGGCAACACAATCAGTTTAGATAAGTCAAATTTAAAACCATGCTTTCTCACCTTTTTCTCTTTTCCTTTTGTCTGGGGCACTGAGACAAGTGCTTGTGAGGCTTGCTATCCCTTGGTAGGTTGCTCGGTAGATGCAACACTTTGCACTGTTCCTGTAGTAGTTGTAGTGTCTTTGGATGGCTCCATGCTAGGGTTCTCTACTATAATATTTGTTGTACTTGTTTGTCCCTGAGACGATTGATCTTTTGTTGTGTCTACTATAGCTTCAAACTTGTTACATGTATCTTCTGCAGCTTCAGATTTGTTACCTTCAGTAACTTGTTTGGTGTCCTTGGGGGCTTTGATTGGTACTGTTGGCTTCACCGGTGGATAAGGCTAAACTTGTTCTAAGACTGATTCACTAGACACAAGTTTTGCATAAGTGGTGCCTTCAATCATTTCTTTCTCTAGTGCAGCTTCATCCATTACATCTTCATCAATTTGTATTGTGTCAACCAAGTCTAGACCTTGCTCGATGACATCTGGATCTTGCTTGATGACATCAACAATTTCAATTTGAGATTGTTCACCGACATCCTTTTGTTTGAAGATCTCCTACCACTTGGCCTTAGTCTCATTCTCCACATCAATATATAGCCCATTCATCAATTTTAAGGCTCTTTATTTCACAAGAAATTTTGAATTGTATGTGGACAAATGCTCCTTGATTTCAGCTATGGACATGTCAGGAAATAAGTGGACAAGACTTCTTTCTCTTATTTGTCTCTCTAAATCCATTGCATATTTCCATCTATTATCAATATGTGAGTAGAGTTCACTTGGAAGTGACTTTGCTAGTTCCAATGGTGCTAATCGAAACTTCAGAAGTGTACATATGACAGCTTCTTCAATCTGTCATTTCTCATCATTGTTCCTAGACTCATACTTAACATATCTGAATCCTGCAAATCCACCATATTCCTTAAGATTGGCACAAAAGTTTTCAACACTATGAATGTTTGCCTTTTTGCTCTTCACAATCTGGAATTTGTTGGCATCATTAGACTTTGTATCACTTGACTCTTTTGCCAAGATGAGTCTCCAGGTAGATTTCTTGTAAGTCTTTTTTACCTTAGGGATGACGATAGTCTTTTGTTTCTTGCTCAGTGATGCAGGTGATGCTCTAGTGTTGGGTCTCTTTGTTGGTGGAGTTGGTAGGGCCTTTGTGATGTCCTGTTTCTTTCTTTTTAGAACTTTGCCCTTTGGCAACTCTGTGCTCAATGTTATTGCAGCCTCCTATGCTTTTGATTCTTCCTCGGTAATGGCAAGATTGCCTTTGACAGGTGTAGATGAGGATTCTTCTCTGAATTTCTCAGATAAAGCTTTTATCATCTTTGTAGCTTTCCTTGTAGCCTTAGGAACTACAATGCTCATTTTTACTTTCTCCTTTACCTCTTCATAGGTTCCATACCTTAGTTCAGTTGCATGCCTTGGCAATGATATGTAGGCATCAATTTGTTGTTGTGTGATGTCATAATCAATTTCATAACCCATTGGTTGCAATGACTGAATCCTCGGTTCAATAGCATTTACATACCAGTAATCAGTGTCGATTTCAAAACAAATATTGTCCTTGTATTTTTCAACTAGTTGTGGTGGGATCCTGTACCTGTTGTGCATTTTCTCTTGGAATTTGCTAAAGTAATCATCCATGACATCATTAAAGTTATCTCCTAACTTCTTGATGCAATCATTGATCTGATGGGTGATAGGTCGGTGTAGCTCCCATACTATTTTACCAACTAAGGGAAAGAACTTTTCAAAATAGAAAAACATACAGACAAGTAGTGAACCAAACTTGAGTGTGTTTGTCGAGTTGTTCTTCTTCAACTTCCTTATTGTGTTCAGGTTCTCAAATAAGTTCTTTAGTAGTACTTCACACAAGTCTACTTTCATTCCCTTCTTTACTATTTTGTAGGCCAGGTCCACTGCAGCACATGGTACACTATTTTCCCTTGCAGATTGGAAGAAACAATAACCAATGACTCTGATTGCAAATTTCAGTTCAGCATCAGTGACATTATTCAATTTCAGTCCACAGTAATCAGATTCTACTCTACTTAGACTGATTAGCTCCTTTTGTGATATCATTTTTTGTGCGTGAGCATGATCATAGATGGGATATCTAGTGATCAAGTGAATGACTTCCTTCATGATCTTGAATGGTTGCTCTTCTAGCCACATGAAATCATCATGTACTGTGCTTAATAGAAACTTAACCCATTGAGGTTTGAACACATGAGGATAGACTAGGGCTTCAGTTAATCCCTTGATTCTAATATGTTCAAATTTACTATCCAGTTTGCCATCAGTGCACAGTTCATCATATGTGTCACTAATCTCTACATGACTGAGTTCCTCAACATGGCACTTGGTAAAGAATCTGACATCTTCTACCAATAAGACTCAATCTGGGATGAGTGAAAATGCAGTTTTATCATCCAATTCTGAGGTGACTTTAGGAGTTAGGGAATACTTTAGAGATGGCTTCTCCACATTTTGGACAACTACAGGGTCTTAGATCTTGGGCACCATGGTAGATCTCGAGTAAAAATTTGACAGGTTATCCTTAGGGTTTACAAGTAGCTTACTCTTCACACTCGGTAGACACTAGCAATTTGACTAGATCAGAAACCAGCTAAATAGTGTGAATAGATTGATGTAAATACCTTGAAAATTCGCTCTGAATGAAGTTTGGTCGCTTTGATTCGCTCTACTCTACTTCTCAAAAACTTGGGTGAATGAAAATGACCACGAAAAAACTTTTAAGTACTCAAAAATACCTTATCAAGCTCCATGCAAGTTAGGTCATGATATTATATGCACTTGGTTCACCTTTTACCGATTTACTTCATTTTCTGTTTTCACTGAGTATCCAGCTTTGCTTTGTTAGCCGACTTGACAGGTTTCCTGTATAGTATGTAAACTGACTAATTGCATCTTAACTATGCAGATTTTGAATTTTGTTCATAATAAAATAGGAACTGTTATGATTTAACTTTTAAAGAATGCAGTCCCTTCATACCTTTTCTTGGTTAATTTGAAATAGGTGCACCTAACTTGGTAGGTAAGGTTCTTTCTTCATCAGACATAGTTTCTTTCTTTTTCCAAGTCATCTTGAATTTTTCTTTTATCTCCTGAGTGTCTCTTCTCGGTTGATCTCTACAATCTCTAGCTAAATGTCCAGCTTTGTGACAATGAAAACATGCCATACTGGGATTTCTCCATGATCTCCGATTGTTCATTCCAATCCTTATAAAACAGTTGGCACTTATATGTCCATATCTTCCACAAAATTCACACCATATCCTTGTATTGTAATCCCATGGTACTGCTGCATATTGTTGGTAAGAATCTATGTGAGTTCGGTAACCTCCAGTGTTTGCTCGGTGTGGATACTTCATGTAGTTCTTTTGCTTGAACCAGCATCTCTCAGTACTATGTCCATATCTATTGCAGTTTTTACAAAACCCTTTGAATTTTGCCTTCTGATGGTTGTTAACAGACTTTGTCCTACATTGATTAGGTATGTGACCATATTTTTTGCAATTATAACAATATCCATTGGACTTAGGGATATTCAGTTGCTTACCTTTTCTGATCTGGCATATGTTGGCAGTATGACCTTGATTTCCACAATAGTAGCAAATAGGCTTCTTCCTTTTGATGTTATTTCTTTTTCTAGCTTGTTTTGATGATTCTCCTCTCTCGGTAGTATTAATTCCTTTCTCGGTAGAGTCTTTTCCTTTGTAACTGAGTCCTCCATCTTTGTAGAGTCTTCTTGTATTCAGTTGCTCATCCAACATCTTTGATGCTTCATAACTTTTCTCCAATGATTCTTTGGATTTCTTTTCTATTTCAAGTTCACCAGTCAACCTTGATACTTCAAGTTTCAGTGATTGATTTTCATCATTCTTCATAATTGCTTCATGATGAGCATAACCTAGTTGATCTATCATATTTTGTTGAATACCAGTTAACCTTATGATTTCATCATCCTTATCAGATACTAGAGCTTCAAGTTGTTTTTTCTCTCTTTGTAGATCTCTTGCTTTATCCCTAGCTCTCCTTAATGAATCTAGATTTTCAGTCATTTATGTACTGAAATGTTCATGTTCTCTTTTCATTGCTTTTAGTTGATCGGCCAATTCTTTGTTCTTTTCTTTCAACATTCCAATCATTTCTTTAGTTTCTTCAGATATACTATTCTCAGATGATGTCTTGATTTGTTCCACTAGCTCTTGAGAATCCTGCAAGTCATCAGATAATCTTCTCCTTACTTTCAGAGATTTTTGCATTTGCCTCTACATGTCTGCAATCACTTGATTTGCATTATCCAGCTCTTCTTGAAGATGCACAATCCTCCAAGATTGTTTGTAGCCTTCCATTGCTAAGATCTTTCTCTTTAGGCGGTTAAACCCTTTTCCAAGATTCAATCTCTGATACCAATTGTTAGGCCCAATATAGAAAGCTAATATATTGAGAGGGGAGGGGTGAATCAGTACTCCAAAATTTTTCTTTTGTAATAACCTTACTATTATGCATAAACAGAATAGTGCAGTAACATAAAATGAAACTATAATCAACAGATAACAATCATACATGATTCACTCCATAACACATATATTTTGGTCATGCAGAAACTCTTGGTTAGAGAGAAAAACTGTGGTGGGGATGGCACCCACAACTTTACTACTGCAATAATAAAGAATGCTCAGTTAGAGCTACATTTAGCTATTTCTGATAGCTTACCCTGTTAGGAGTATTAAGATCAGTTAGATCTACCTTACTAAAGGATTTTTACAACACTATATAAGTGTAGCACCTGATTAAAGGATTTACAATTTATAAACTTGGTTAGAGTCTTTTACCCTGTTAAAGGTTTCTCTTACAACTTCAAAACATTACAAATATCTGCAATTTTACATCTGAAATGTTAAAGCAGATTCTATGTGCTCTGAATAAGATTACCTAGCTTGTAGCATACCTCGATAGCCCATAATGAAACTCGGTAAACCCTTCTGTTTACTTTGTTCTTTGACTGTTCACTGATAACCTTCTTGGTGAGCTCTTTGTGTCTCTGTAATAGTCTTCCTTCATGCATACACACTGCTATCTCACTACATCTCTTATCACATCATATCATCTCATATATCTAACCCTAGAATCATGTTGTATATATAGATCTCTTACAGTGGTGATCCGATTCATTGCTTCGATCTTACAAAAAGATTCTTTGAATGAATAACTAAACAAAATATCTCATAGGTTAGATTGGCCTTGTAATCATACACAATCTCATAATGCAAAAATGGTTAGATGTACCTGGATCTTGTAACACATTTTCATGTGCATGTCCAAGTTCAATGTATCTAGTAAAATGTTTCACTCGATGAATATCAACTCGATGAGTTAACTTTACCACTCGGTAGCCATGAACCTTTACTCGGTAAACATCTCGGTGAATACTGTGTTCTGTGACTGCTTTCTTTAGTAACCGACTAGAAAGTTCATACCGACTTCTCTGTGTGTACCGACTGCATGATTCGGTAATACTAACCGACTAGAATATAGTATGACTTTGGATATGAAACTAATGGCAATTTGATAATTAGTAATAGTTAGTTGTGACTGTGTATGGTGAAAATGGATAACAATAATAACAATATTGAAAGGCTAAATGAATTCAACCACCAAACCCTAGCCTAACAATCAACAAAGATCCACCATAACATATGAAGATTACCTAAGACAATGCAAATCAAATGAAATCACAAAGATTATACCATCACATGCCCAATAGGGTTTTGATCTCCATTCTTCCTATCTCCATTGATCTTGCTTGATATATTTGCTCTCAGATTTTATATGCACAAGAGCTCAACAAAGAACGGAATGTGGTTGCAAGTAGGATCGTAGTGTAGCCAAGTCTTCAAGATTAGGTCATTAGGATGATTGATTAGAATGCATAGAATGATTAGGGTTTGATAATGAAGGAGGCATCTTCTTAAATAGAAGACACAATATGAAATGGAGGAATAAGATTGAGAGGTGTAAAAGGAGGTCGGCTAAGATTAGAGGGTAGGTAAAAGAAATACCAAAATAATGAAAGAGGTAGGTAGTGTATGAATTAAGAGATGAATGACATGTGTCATGTGTAGAAAAAGCTAATAAATTGATTAAATAAATAAATATTTATTTAATTAATAGAAGAAGTAGGATAATTAAATAAATAAAATATTTATTTAATTTAGGAAAGGGATAATTTAAATAAATAAATGTATTTATTTAAATGAGAAATAAGGCTAGAAGAGGATAAATGAATTAATTAAATAAATAAAGATTTATTTAATTAATAGAAGAATTAGGCTTAGATAATTAAATAAATAAAATATTTATTTAATTAGACTGGACAATTTTAGGTGTCTACATTTTGCCCCTCTTTGAGACAATGCGGCTTGTCGCGTTGTTTCAAAGAAGATAAGATGAACTGATACAGAGTTGCCCCAAGATGGGAATAATATGCCCCCTCGAGAGATTGGATGAAAATGTTTGAAAAGATTGCAGACAATCTCTCAATAAGAAAGAAAGGCTAGAATGGATAGATCGGATAAAGTGACAGAGTCACGGGATGAAGAAGACTGACTCAGGAAATGAAGGTGAGGGCTAGGGTAGGCTATAAGATAGACCACAGGCAAAAGACATCCTCATTGTCATCTACACCTTCACAAGATCACAGTGCAGAGCAAGAAAAAGAGCAGCAGTAGTCAGCAGTGATGGCTTTCGTACACAGATTCGACCGCGTTCGATGATTTCAGAGGCCAGCAGAGGCAGGAGAGCCGATAAGTACCACCAAACCTCCTCATACTTTGACGCATTCAATTTTGTCATTAATGCATGCTAGTTAGCAATAAATGCACTTAGGAATAGGGCACAAAAAAGTGCAAAAACGTGCAACCATGTCTGCATCGGTGCCAGGCGCGTCTGTGTCCAACAGGCGTGTCTGTGTCGGTGCCAGGCACATCTGTGTCTGGAACCGCGTTTGTGCTTGATGCGGGCGCATCTACGTCCTGAAGGGGCGTTTGTGTGCCAAAGTTGCATTTGTGAATGATTTAGGCACGTTTATGTCAAACAGGCGTGTCTATGTCATTTAGGCGCGCTTGTGCAGTCTATAGGCGCGTTTGTGAGGTAGAAATGCGTTTGTGAGTTAAAAGCGCATATATGTCAAAAAATGCAAGGTTTTGGTCTTCTAGGTCAAATTGGCAGTTCTGTGATGAACATACGTTGTCGATTGGATAAGCTGCTGAGAGGATACACTCAAGCAGGTCCTCGAGGAAGACTAGGATAGATCAAGGCACTTTGTGATGAATAGGGAGCACCAAGATAGAGTACTTTGTGATGAACAGGGAGTACCCAAAGTATGAGCAGCACTTTGTGATGAAAAGGGAGTGTAAAATGTGAGTAACACTTTGTGATGAACAGGGAGTGTCACACACGTAGTACTTTGTGATGAACAGGGAGCACTACTAGGATAGAAGCAACACTTTGTGATGAACAGTGAGTGTCACTAGAATAGATAACCATATGCATTTAGATAGCGAGTAGCATTTTGTGATGAACAGTGAATGCCACCCTGACTGACATGATTGATTTGCTTGACTGCAGGAGTATTTGCCTATGTTGGAGTCACGGGAGAGATTCCCATCCACACAGAGGTTGCGACCAGAGTTGTCGTTTCAAGATAGAGCTGCCATTGAGGAGATGGGATTGAGACACGTGCTGTATGTGCCTGAGTTTCGGGCAAACATGGGTTTGCTGACTGCGCTAGCCGAGAGATGGCATTCAGAGACATGCACATTTCATTTGCCGATGGGTGAGATGACAGTCACCCTTGAGGATGCTTATAGGATTCTGCACATACTGATCGATGGAGAGCTGATTCCATACAATCACAATGGAGACAGAGAGGCTTTGAGATGGGTGTTTCAAGATCCCGGCCTAGAGATGAGAGCAGGACATGTGGCATGGGACACCATGACCGCGATAGGATTAGCTTTGCCAGCTGTGATCGGAGGAGCTATCAATGGGTTCCTATGTCCGGACAAGGCGACATGGGGGTTGGCAGTGGGCTGGGGAGGAGCACTGGAGATATTGGTGACTCAGCACACCAGATATGCGTGGGGTCCATGTGTGTTGGCCCACCTATATTATGAGCTTCACCAGTTCATCTACCATGGATCAGTGGGACTGGGCTGTGGAGTGACACTTCTGCAGGTTTGGGCATATGAGCATCTGCCTATCACATGGCCAATACATTTCAGAGGCAGGGGTCACGGACGGAGCTTTGTGCATTTATATGACATGATCACTTCGTAGCCTCGGATTGGCAGGATAGAGCATTGGAGGCGAGTGATAGATGACATTGACGTAGTCATCTGGAGGCCATATCTGGGATGTGAGGAGTGGGAGGATGATGCAATGGAGCTGTCTTATACCTTCAGGAGCAGATATCTGATTGGGCGGATTCCCTATATATTGGAGAGGCAGCTGGTAGACAAAGTATGCAGGCAGTATGGCAGGATCCAGAGGATGCCACGAGGCTCGGGTATGTATGCCCGTACAGTGAGGGATCAAGCGCAATTCAGGCCATTGTTGTCATATGATCAGGCAGTTACACAGCTGGCAGAGATGATGCCCCTACCCTGGGATATGTGGCCAGAGATTGAGGATGCAGGCATGGATGCAGAGTATACATCATATTGGGCAGAGCATCCGTTCCCGTGACTGACAGATCCAGGGGAGCTACTGGAGGGAGAGGTAGGAGGAGATGACAATGATGATGGTGGAGGCGATGGGGGTAGAGGCCGACGGAGGTGGAGGGGAGTAGTTGGGGAGAGGAGGGTGGCACCTCGGAGGGAGGGTGGACAGGAGGGACAGGCCCAGGTGGTGAGGGGTCGCGGTGGAGTGCCCTTGCAGGTACCAGCAGCATAGGGTCCTAGGGCATAGGGACAGAGACAGGGACAGGTGCAGGGACAGGTGCCAGTACAGGCACAGGGACAGAGATAGGTATAGGGACCTAGACAAGTATCGAGACAGGTACAGGGACAAGTACAGGAGCAGGCACCCGCAGAGGGAGAGCCACAAGTAGAGGCAGAGGGTGGGGATCCAGAGGAGGATGAGCTGATTGAGCTCAGGGAGATCTGCCAGGGCCAGGCAGACGAGATCCAGGAGTTGGAGAGGGAGAGGGATCAGCTCAGGACCCGGCTCAGGGATACTGAGTGGGAGAGGGATCAGGTGATTCAGCGCTACACTGAGGCTAAGACAGCGCTGAGGGCAGGGAGGCAGGCGGCGGAGGACACAGGAGCAGGCTATGCATATGTCCTGCGAGCCGGAGAGGAGATTGCCTACTGGAGGGACCTGTATTATGGTGTTGTGCCAGCAGATCAGCGAGCGAGGAGCTTCCATAGACCATCACAGACAGTGATGGCTATGGGAGGGAGCCGGAGGAGACAGGCATCGAGTGGTGGGGTCATGGGTCCTCCTCCACCACCAGATAGGCAGGGTGATCCTGGAGCGGGTCCCTCTAGAGCTCAGATTCCGTCGAAGCCAGGCGGCTCTGAGGGAGGGAGTTCATCATAGCCATAGAGGGCTCCCTTGTATCAGTATTTGTACCATTTTTTTGTATTGTAGACACCTGCAGGTGATTTTGTAGCCATATGATTCTTTTGACATCATTGTATCATGACACATTTGATTATATATGAGAGATGATTCATTTTTGCGGCAGCTATATGCATGTGTACCTATGTGATGAGATGTTCTTAGAATGTATGCTTATGATATGGATGCAAATATGTATATGATACAATGCAATATTTTTGTTCTTTTATGTTTTATATGTGATGCATGACGCAAATGTGAATGTATGTAATGCAGATGAATATGATAATGCAAATGTAAATTGTGCTAACAAGTGTTGTGTGCAGGATGTGATACAATTGTGATATCTATATGTATGTGTGAAATGCTTATATGTGGTAATGCCGGTGCAGCTACATGAAATGCAAATGTTTTTGGTGTGTCATTATACTCAGTCATGTGATAGCAGGCTATGCGGACTCAAGAAGGATGATGGAAGTCAATCAAGAAAGGGGGATGGAAGATAGAAGATATGAACGTGAAAGAGCTTCTTGTGCGTTATCATCATTGAGCTTTATTATGGCAAGTAGGTTATAACAATCGAGGCATATGTTCGACCCAGAAAGTCATTGTACCTGTTTGCATGGAGATAAGACAGTCACAAACAAGGAATGCCCCAGTTCACACTAGACTCATAGTGTCCTCATATCCTTGGACAAGTCATAGCATTACTAAGAGACAATCCACAGACAGCAAAAGAAAATGGGTGACGATACCCCATCCTCGCCTTTCTAGTCAAAGACATCCTGGAGATAGAATCTCTAGTCAAAGACATCCCGGAAAAGCTAAAAGACATGTCAACAAAAAAAAGATGAAATCAAAAGAAAACCAAGACTCGGTACCAACATCCACTGTAGTCCTCAAGTTTAGTGTCTCTTGTCACTTGTATAAGTCATATTTGATTGTGGTCACAATGTTCACTTTCACAAAAAGGATAGATAGCACTGAACCATATGTTGTCTAAGTCAGTTGAAAGATTTGATTTTGTTGAAGCCCATTGTTGCTGCTGTGTCTCATCTGAAACTGACTGAATCCATGAAACTAATACTTTATTGTGGAGAAGATGAAACTTTATGGTGGATCTGCGATGCAAATGTTGCTTTATTGCAGATTGTGCGCGAATAGACTGAAGAAAGCTGGAAGAAACTTTACTCCTTGAAACATGTGATGTTCTCAGTTCCACACCCATCACTAGATGTAGGATTTTACCTTAGCCACAGATAAGATCTGATTTATTATGAATGGAAAGGGAGGTGAAAAGGGAGGTTTATTATGAATGGCTAACCAATCTTGGGTAGATCAATAACAAGCCATGATGGGAATGGGTAAGTTTATTATGAACGAATAGGTTGTGAGTGTGTGCAAAGTGAAATGATGAAGAGAATCCTGAAGGAGGGAGGAGCAATGTCTCTACACATGGCGCTGGTGACCCAGTTTTCACCATGGTACTTGCCCAAGGCGCCACTAAAGTGGTTTTCACTGTTGGACGAAATTATTTCTCTTTACTTTTTTGATTTTTCAATTTATTTTTATTTTTTATTTTTTTTGTATTTTTGAAATTTTTTGATTTTTTTGTATTTTTGAATTAGGATATTCCGAAGAGCTATGTGTAGAACCTGTGAAGATGCATGCTGTTGATAGGATCCTCCAAAGGTTCACCCTCTGTAGTAGAGAGCTGATATGCCCCAGATCCATAGACTGCTGTAACGATGTAAGGACCCAGCCAGTTTGGTTCAAACTTGCCCCTCTTCTATCTGTCTTGTTGATTTTTAGGATTTTCTCTGAGAACCAAATCACCTACCTCAAATGTGCGAGGCTTGACTTTGTGATTGTAGCTGCGACTCATTCATTGTTGGTAAGCCTTGAGATGATTAAAAGCAATTTGTCTCCGTTCATCCAACAGTTCTGTAAAGCGGAAAATCGCGATCGAACCCTAGTTGCTCTCCCCTCTTCCAACTCCGAGGAGAGAGAAGGGAGATTCACTAGGGTTGATGGTTTTCACTTAGGGGAGAGACTTTACATTCAAAAGAGGGGTTGAAACTCATAAGATCCAATCCCACATAATGCAAGATTGGATGCTAGATGAATTTCGAGGGTTATAACAACAAGGCTACCCTCTTTTGTAAAGAATATCGATAAAGGAATTGAGCTAGGAATGCATAGAAAGTGAGAAAGATTCGCTTATAAACTGAGATAGGGATATAGGATGAAGCTATGGACCTGAAATTAGCAGTAAAATGTCGATACGGCGCTGTCCTGCAAATTTGAGCAAAAGTTGTCGAGACGATGGCGCCCGGCGCCACGGTCCTCCGAAAAATCCGCGAAACGAAGGGGGATCTGTTCGTCTCTGCACAAGGTTTCCAGATCTTCAATTTCAGCCACGTACCTGCAATCTACACACAGAAAAGAGAAGACGATTGGGGGGTTAGGGATTAGGGGTTTGCCTTTAGGTCAAACCCCGGTTTTGGAATTAACCAAGAGATGAGCAAGAGCTGTAAATGTAAATGACTGTAAAACAAGTACTAATACCTTGTTCTAAGGATGTTTGTATCCTTATGTGCGAAGGTATAGATGTTGTATGTTGTTGTAGTATGTAGTAAGTGATCTCCTCTTCAATGGTTGAATCCTTGTCTTGAATGCAACACTTAGCCTTGAATGGAGAAATGATCAATTGCTTGAAGGAATACTTGAATGCTTGAATGCTTGAATGCTTGAGTATAGTTTCCACACCTTGTACACATATGTCCTTCTCATGCTGAATGAGAGAGAAAAATGTAGTTTATATACTTGTCAATTAGGGCTGATAGACTAATTTTCCCAACCTTAGGCCGACTAGGAAATGATAATTTCCAAATTGCAAACAAAAAGACCCGAGACCCCTTAGGAGACCGGGCCCAAAATAGGACCCAGGGACTAGGGCACTGGGCACCATGGTCCTGGGGACCAGGGCGCTGGGTGCCCTAGTCCTGAGGGACCAGGGCACTGGGCGCTCTGGTCCCACCTCCCGGGACAGCAGGGTGCAAGGAGGTTCAGGCCAGGGTGCTTGAAAAATGCAGTTTTTGGTGTCGTGAGCAAGTTTCGGGGTCTCCATTCAGGTTGCATGTTGCGTCGCCATCGTGAAGACTGAAATGCAGTCAAAATTGCAAGTGTCACAATTTTAGGATGCTACATTTAGCCCCCACTTTAGCAGGAGTATGTATGCTCATAATTCTGGTAAAGTACAAGGAACAATCATTGAAAGACTTTCACCACGTCAAGGAGGCAAGACACACCAAGCCCCTAGTGGACTAAGGATCTTACGACTTCGATTGACAAAGTAAAAGGGAAGATCACGAGGGAGAACCATGACTGTCAGTAGTAAGGTTCCCTCACTATGAGTCATGCAAGAAAGATATCAAAAATTCTCAAGGCAAGGTTAAATTTGCCAAGAAATTCTCAAGTATCTTGAAAAGATATGAACGGGATGTATGCCCCCCTACGTTAAAGCGATCGCACACACCTCACCGGGGGTGATTGCTTTAAGGTAGTGATACATATAAGAATGAGAAAGGAAAGGAGCACGTTATCGCAAGGATTTATCCCCCAAGTGTGAGATAAGCCCAAGGATAATAGACACAAAACACAAAGCACGAGGTGACTTCACTTTCCTTGGGGTCAGTATACTGTATGATAAGTCATGTATATCATATGTATGTATGCATAATTGTTCTTCATTCCCCAATCAAGGAAGGTCACCTAGAAGAAGGGAACGCATGTGTCTTTTGAGTCAACATGAGAGAGATCGAGAGATCTCAATGCTTTGCATCGTCCTCAAGTAGACAACACTAAGGACAACAAATAGAAGAAAGAGAATAACATATAGAAGAAGTAACAAAAGAGAGGGGGAGAGAATCTGCTATGCTAATGTAACTAGTCTAGCACGTCATCTACCCCCCGATCTTGCTGATCAATGTTTCGGGAAGGTAGGGAACACGCTAGAGGAGGAACATCCAACACAGTAGATGGAGCTATCACAAGATCCAAACAAGGGCTATGTTCATGTTTCGAGCCACGTTGTTCTTGTCTAGGAGCTAGGATAAGTGCTTTAGAAAATTCATTAGATAAATGGTTATCAATATCAACAAGTTCATATTCACTATCAGAAGCAAGAGGAGTAACATTTGCATCATGAATAAAATTTTCATCTATATCATCATCAAGATTTATAAAAATAGGATCTTTAACTCGCACAGGATCAAGACCATCATGCATCTTATGTTTAGGAGATTTAGGCTCAATGTTCGGCTGAGGAGAAAATGGAATAATGCTTGTTGAAGGTGTTTTTGGAGATGGCAAAGTTTGAGAAGCAGCTGCTTGAGCTTTAAGATGACACTTTCGTCGGCGTTCACGTGCAGAACGATTACATCTAGTCTTAATAGGAAGTGAAGAAGATTGAGGAGGAGGAATGTTCTCATCCCTATCACTTGGGTGTTTAGGTTGTGGTCTCTTCAGTTGAATAATAGGAGAAGAAGAAGGTCTCTTCTCTCTATAAAAGGAAGGAGGAGGAACTGCTCCATATAAAGGAGGAATTTTTGGTTTAGGAAGGAGACCAAGTCCATCATGACGAGGAGGTATAGGTCTACTTTTAGGAAGTTTATTAGATATAGACATAGTCACATCCATAGGGATGGGTTGGGAATCTTCTTGAGGAAAGACATTAGTTTTATCTTTCAAAGGAAGAACTTCCTTCTCAAGAATGATAGGAATGTCAAGTTTAGGTGTTCTAGGTTCACTTAAAGATAGGATCATATCTGTTTTCCACTTTTGATAAGATTTGAAAAGATGATCACTTCGCGGAGGAAGAGATTGGAATTGTTTAGGCCAAAAGTAATCAAGAGGAACACTAGAATTTCTTTCAGCTGGTTTAAAGAGACTATGATTGACAGTAACAACTTCACCATTATGGGGAAATTTCAAACACTTATGAATAGGAGAAGCAATAGCCTTCATGTAAGATAGCCAAGGATAACCAAGCTTCACATGAAATTGTTCGGATGAAGGAATAATAGCAAAGTTCACATCAAGAGATTTGTTATGGACCTCAATAGGTAATGTAATAGAACCAATCGCAGGAGAAGAAAATGCATCAAATAATTTCACAATCACATCTGTTTTGTCATAGATCACTTGATTCAATTGCAAAGTAAAAAGAAATTCTTCAGTAATAACATTAACCATGCACGAAGGATCAATAAGCACTCCATGGCAAGGTGTATTCTTGACTTTTGCAACTATGTATAAAGGACCATCAGGTGCCCTAATGGTTTCACTGGAATCAAATGTGATGGAAGGTTCTTTAGGGTTTTCTTGCTGCTCTACAAAGTTAATCACATTCGGAGCCATAGACACAAGACCATCAGATGAAAAAGAGGAATCATCAGTCTCAATCGCATGAGAAGTATGAGAAGGTAATGGATCAGTAAAAATCTGAAGATTTTGGTTAGGAGGAGCTACAGATGTATTGCCTTTATCATTCACTCCAGAAACAGAAATAGTATTATTATCAATCAAATCTTGAATTTTACCCTTTAAAGAAAAACATTTTTCAGTATCATGCCCAGGCTGACGATGAAATTGACAAAAGGCTTTGTTATCAAAATAAGGTGAAGTAATCTTTGCAGGATCAATTTGTCTTATAGGAGGAAGAGTAAGCACATTTTGTTCCAATAACTTATTCATAATACTATGCAATGATTCATTCAAAGGAGTATACTTTCTTTCTTTCTTGAACAATTTAGAAATAGGAGGCACACCTGATGCTGCATTCACATTGTTGTTGATGATGTTTTCATTGAATTTGATGGAATCTCTGTTCGGTTTAAACTTCCCTAATGGTTGTTGACTGCTATCACCCTTATCACTCGGAGCCATAGGATGTGATTGTTCCATTTGACTCACAGTCAGTTGATAATTGTGAAGAGTTGCACACAACTGTTGGAAAGAAGTAAACTCAGAAAATAGAAGTTTGTCTCGAATATCTTTTTGTAAATTAGAAATAAAGATTCTTTGAATATCATTGTCAGGCACTGGAAAAGAAATTTGAGCATACAAATGTTTATTTCTACCAATGAAATCAGTCAGTTTCTCTTTAACACCTTGTTTACAATGCATTAAATCAATCAAAGTAACTTTAGGACTTATATTGTTTTGAAATTGTTGAATGAAAGCATTTGCAAGTTGTTCGAAAGAAGTAATAGAATAGGAAGGTAACGAGCAATACCATTGTAGGGCTTTGTCTCTTAATGTTCTAGTAAACAGTTTTGCAAGCAACCTTGGGTCATAAGCAAAATCAGTACAAATTGTTTGAAAAGTCTTAACATGTGTTAGAGGATCTCCTTTACCATTATAAAGTTCCAAATGTGGGATTTCAACATGTTTAGGAGGAATAGCTCGAACAATGTCAAGAGAAAGTGGGCTCGCAACATCAAATGTGGGCACACTAAACTTAGATTGATTCATAGAGGCAATTTGTTGCTGTAAAGAAGAGACAGTTTGTGCAAGATTGTTAATGGTCGCTTCAGTCGAAGAATTCATATTAGATGTGTTAGATTGAGATGGAGGTGTTATGTTATTGAAAGAAGGCAAAGAGTAAGGTGGTGGGACCCTATGATAATTAGTCATAGGAGATGTTTGGACAGGAGGAACACTACAAGGAGGAATGGAATGGTTAAATGAATTGCCCCCTTGCGTCATGTTCATTTGTGAAGATGTAATAGGAACACTCATTGAAGGAATGAATGAAGAAGTCGGATTGAATGAAGGAAGAGGGTTAATTGAAGAAGAGGGAGGATTGCCCCCATGACTGGTGATCATAGGAGGAATGTCTTGTGTAGAAGTAGCCATTATATTTGATGTAAAGGCAGGTATGTTAGCAATAGAAGTCATCAAAGGAATAGAATGATTGACTTGAGTAGGAGGTTGTGTATAACCTAAAGATTCGGCACAACTCTTTATAGGCATCACATTCGAATCCACAATGTGTGCAATACCACGCAAAATATCAATTCCATTCTTATCACTTTGAAGCATACATTTTAGACCCTCAATTAAAGGAAGAGCTTGACTATCGGGATACTCATGAGACATCCATTGGTGAAAATCATCAAATTGGTTATCCAATTTTGAAATTTGTTCTTCAGAAACCTCATGGAGAGATTCTTCATCATTAGGAGGATTAGAGGAATTACCCATGTCCTCGTTAAAAAGGCTATTCAAATTAGGTTCCATCTCCTCGGTAATTAAACCTCGGAAAGACTTAATTCTACGGCTTCGTTTAACGGGAATAGTGTAAGTAGGGCTTATTGTTGTAAAACTCATGCACTAGAGAAGGAGAGAAAATTTTGATTTTAGAGGTAGCAATTTTCAGTAAAATCAGCCAATCTTCTGGATTTAAGCTGTTAAATGCAATCACGACAGTCTCCCGAAATTTCAGAAAAAATGTCCGGGACCGTGGCGCTCAGAGTGCAACACGGTCCTTGCAACTTTTTTCGAAATTTGCAGGGATGAAAGGTATGATGATTTTAAAGCCAATCTGAAAAAATTGAGTGATTTTACGATCTGTAGATAGGCCAAATTAAAGTTGCAATCTCAAAATTGAACCCTACCCAGATTGTCAAAAAATGCAAAATTTGACTTTTGAAAAAGAGAGGGAAACTGAAATTTTGAATTTTATGATTTTAGAGGGAATGTCAAAAGCAATGCAAGTTTTGAAATTCAAAAGTTGACTCAATTTCACGCAAAATTCAATTTTGAAAGCGGAAATCAAAGTTGTTGTAATTAAGCACTTAATTTCAAAAGTCACGAAATGCAAGAATTTGAATAAAGCACTGAAATTTTTAATGAATGTTAACACACTTTTCAGATTTAGGACAGTAAGAACACAATTTTGACACAAAATTTCAGTTTCAATGATTTTTGAATGTTTAAAAGCCTTAATCCAAGCAATCATAAGACCAACTTTGACTGTAATTTTGAAGGTGTTAAAATTGATAAAATCAGCCAAAATTCTGGATTTTAGCAGGAAAATACAGTAAGATCTCGCTCCCGAAATTTCGGAAAAAATGTCGGGGACGATGGCGCTCGGCACCACAGTCCTCGCAACTTTTTTCCAAATTTTCAGGGATAAAAGATATTATGATTTTATTGCGGAATCCAAAGTTACAGTTGATTTGGAGATGTTTTGATCAGTGAAATTGTCAGTCAAAGGTTGAATCAAGAAGGTTTCAAAAATTAGGGTTTTGACACTTAACCACTTAATTTTCAAAATTAAAGCACAAATATGAATTGATAATTTGTAATAGAAGGATAGATCTGAAACAAGCATTAACAATTAAATATTTCACAAGCTTAATTACTAAAAAGAAATTTTAGGGTTTTTATGCAATCACCTCTAAAATTTTGCAAAAGATCAAACATGGAAATGTAATCAATTTTTTCAGATCTACATGAAAAATCAGAAAGGATGTTCACGTCGGGTTCACCAAAATGTAAAGCGGAAAATCGCGTTCGAACCCTAGTTGCTCTCCCCTCTTCCAACTCCGAGGAGAGAGAAGGGAGATTCACTAGGGTTGATGGTTTTCACTTAGGGGAGAGACTTTACATTCAAAAGAGGGGTTGAAACTCATAAGATCCAATCCCACATAATGCAAGATTGGATGCTAGATGAATTTCAAGGGTTATGACAACAAGGCTACCCTCTTTTGTAAAGAATATCGATAAAGGAATTGAGCTAGGAATGCATAGAAAGTGAGAAAGATTTGCTTATAAACTGAGATAGGGATATAGGATGAAGCTATGGACCTGGAATTAGCAGTAAAATGTCGATACGGCACTGTCCTGCAAATTTGAGCAAAAGTTGTCGGGACGATGGCGCCCGGCGCCACGGTCCTCCAAAAAATCCGTGAAACGAAGGGGGATCTGTTTGTCTCTACACAAGGATTCCAGATCTTCAATTTCAGCTGCGTACCTGCAACCTACACATAGAAAAGCGAAGATGATTGGGGGGTTAGGGATTAGGGGTTTGCCTTTAGGTCAAACCCCAGTTTTAGAATTAACCAAGAGATGAGCAAGAGCTGTAAATGTAAATGACTGTAAAACAAGTACTAATACCTTGTTCTAAGGATGTTTGTATCCTTATGTGCGAAGGTATAGATGTTGTATGTTGTTGTAGTATGTAGTAAGTGATCTCCTCTTCAATGGTTGAATCCTTGTCCTGAATGCAACACTTAGCCTTGAATGGAGAAATGATCAATTGCTTGAAGGAATGCTTGAATGCTTGAATACTTGAATATAGTTTCCACGCCTTGTACACATATGTCCTTCTCATGCCAAATGAGAGAGAAAAATGTAGTTTATATACTTGTCAATTAGGGCTGATAGACTGATTTTCCTAACCTTAGGCCGACCAGGAAATGATAATTTCCAAATTGCAAACAAAAAGATCTGAGACCCCTTAGGAGACCGGGCCCAAAATAGGACCCAGGGACCAGGGCGCTGGGCGCCATGGTCCTGGGGACCAGGGCACTGGGCGCCCTAGTCCCACCTCCCGGGACAGCAGGGTGCAAGGAGGTTCAGGCTAGGGTGCTTGAAAAATGCAGTTTTTGGTGTCGTGAGCAAGTTTTGGGGTCTCCATTCAGGTTGCATGTTGTGTCGCCATCGTGAAGACCGAAATGCAGTCGAAATTGCAAGTGTTGCAATTTTAGGACGCTACAAGTTCTAGTTCTTGTAAGTGAGAGACCCTGTAATCTTCATCACTGATGATGTTTTGCAAAGAGACCCATAAAGAAGGTAACTCGACCTCAATAGGCAAGATGGCTTCAGCACCGTAGACAAGTGAGTAGGGTGTAGCTCCTGTAGGTGTGCGGACACTTGTGCGGTAGGCCCAAAGTGCAGGATTGAATTGGATATGCCAGTTATGGCCAGCGTCGTCGACTGTCTTTTTGAGGATTTTAAGAATTGTTTTATTAGATGCCTTAGCTTGGCCATTACCTTGGGGGTAATATGGTGTGGAGAAATGATGGGAAATATGGAAGTGGTCACAGAGTTCACGAACATCCTGATTTTTGAAGGGATGCCCGTTATCAGTAATAATGGATTTAGGAATACCATATCGGAAAATGATATAGTTAAGGATGAAAGTAGCAATTTGTTTCCCAGTGACTTGTGTGAGAGGCACAACCTCAATCCACTTTGTGAAATACTCTATGGCTGTGATAATGAATTTATGACCATTGGAAGAAGGAGGGTGAATCTTGCCTATGAGATCGAGTCCCCATTGACAAAAGGGCCAAGGAGGCGCCAGTGGTTGTAGTTCTTGTGCTGGTGCATGTATGAGGTCTCCATGAATTTGACATTGCTTACATTTCTTGACAAACTGATATGAGTTTTTTTCCATATTGGGCCAATAATATCCAGTCCTGATGAGTTTCTTGGCCAAGGTAGGACCACTAGTATGCGGACCACATATCCCTTCATGCACTTCATGTAACGCAATCTGAGCTTCGTCGCTTTCTAAACATCTAAGAAGAGTGCCATCTAGACCTCGTCGGTATAGGATATCAGCTAAAATGACATATCGAGAGGATTGGCGAATGAAAGTGCGGTGTTGGTTGTTTGATAGATCAGGAGGTAAGATATTGTCACGAAGATATGTGAATATGGAACCATATAACTGGGATTCGGGACCGACAATGCATATCATTTCATTAGGAGTGATCTCATATGAAGGAACCAACAGGTTGTCTACTAGGAACTCATAGCAGGTTTCATTTTGAGGCGGGTCAATTAGTGAAGCGATTGTAGCCATGGCATCTGCAGCACGATTCTGCTCTCTTGGTATCTGCTCAAAATCTATCTTTGTAAAGTGTCATTTCAAATCATCTACCAGTTGCTTGTAAGGCATTAATTTTTCATCTTTCGTTTGGTAATCATCAGTTGCTGGATGGATGACAAGTTGAGAATCCCCAAAAACATGAAGTTCTTGGAT
Organism: Cryptomeria japonica; assembly: GCF_030272615.1. Classification (NCBI taxonomy): domain Eukaryota; kingdom Viridiplantae; phylum Streptophyta; class Pinopsida; order Cupressales; family Cupressaceae; genus Cryptomeria; species Cryptomeria japonica. Next base: position 698,056,282 of record NC_081412.1, read on the forward strand.
CTTCCATTGAACTGCAATTCGTAATCCAGTTGTTAATGCCTCATATTCCGCTATATTGTTAGTGCAAGGAAATGATAAGCGGTATGATTTTGGTATAGAATCGCCTTGAGGAGTTATAAAGAGAATACCAGCTCCTGCCTCGTGCTGTGTGTATGAGCCGTCAAAGTATAGTTGCCATGGTCTTTCGTGTGATATTGTTAAAATGGATTCATCTAGAAATTCTGAATTTAGAGGAACATCATCTATCATGGGGGCATCTGCTAATTGATCTGCGATTGCTTGTCCTTTTATTGCTTTTCTGTCCACATACTCAATGTCAAATTCACTCAGGATCATTACCCACTTGGCCAGTCGCCCAGTAAGTGTAGCTTTGTTGAGAAGGTATTTTAATGGACCAATTCTTGCAATCAACTTAGTCTTGTGAGTGAGCATATAATGGCGTAATTTCTGTGAAGCAAAGACCACAGCGAGACATGCACGCTCGATTGGTGTGTAGTTTAGCTCATATCCCACCAATGTGCGACTGACATAGTATACTGCTTTTTCCTTACCGTCAGCTATTTGTTGTGCTAGGAGTGCCCCCATTGCTGTTGGAGTAGCTGATATGTATAGTAGCAAAGGCTGATCTGGAACTGGTGGCATCAGAACTGGCGGATTCAAAAGATAATCTTTGAGCGTCTGAAAAGCTTGTTGACAGTTATCATCCCATTTGAATTTGATATTTTTATGTAGCAGGTGCTGAAAAGGATTACACTTATCTGCAAGTTGTGCTATGAATCTTCGTATAGACTGGAGTCTCCCTTGTAAGGATCGAAGTTGACTGATATTTCTGGGTGGCGGCATGTCCAAGATAGCCTTGACTTTTGCTGGATCGGCTTCGATTCCTCTTTTGGACAGAATGAATCCTAGGAGCTTCCCGGAGGTTACTCCAAAGACACATTTCTTGGGGTTTAATCTTACCTTGTATTTTTCCAACCGATCAAAGATGACTGAAAGTATGTCCAAATGTGTATCTCTGTCTATTGATTTACCCAAGAGATCATCAACATAATCTTCCATGGTTATGTGCATGAGATCATGAAAGATAGTGGTCATTACTCTTTGATATGTAGGACCTACATTTTTTAGCCCAAAGGGCATAACATTCCAACAGAAAGTTCCCCACGGACAAGTGAATGATGTTTTGTGTTGATCCTCGGGTGCAATCCTGATTTGATTACAACTGGAAAATCCATCCATTAAAGATAACATTTCATGACCTGCTGTGAGATCAATGATCAAGTCGATATTTGGTAATGGGAAGTCATCCTTTGGACAAGCTTTGTTGATGTCTCTGAAATCTGTACATATTCTGATGCTGTGATCTGGTTTACTGATAGGTACTAAATTGGAGATCCATTCAGGATAATCAATTGGGCATATGAATCCAACATCCAATAATTTCTCCAACTCTGCTTTGACTAGTAATGCCACTTGTGGATGCATTTTCCTTAATTTCTGTTTTACTGGCTTTGCCCCCGGTTTGACTGTCAAATGATGCATTACCAAATCCGGATCTAGTCCAGGCATATCAACGTATGACCATGCAAAGTTGATTTGTCGTTCTTTGAAGAAGCTTATGAATTTTGCCCTTTTGGACTCTGTCAATGATTGAGCCAGGAATATATTGTGTGGAACTTCTTTTGTACTAATGTTCATTTTGATAGTCTCTTCTACCAACATGGATGACTTTTCCTCATATGATGCTGGGAGAATGTCGAGCCTTCCATCTTTGGGTGCCTCAGAGAGGTTTTCACCCTCAGATACGTCCTTTCTTTTTACTTTTTTGGGATCAGATAGCGCCATAGTGTGGTTTTCGCCATAAGACCCTTGATTTGTTCTTATTTTCACATTTTTGCGACTGGAAGGTCCGACACCCTCACCAAAATATGCCACGTTGTTGAGTTCTATGGTGTATCCTACTTTGTGGTCCCCAGGGGGAGGATCATCTCGTATGCCCAGATAGTCAATAACAGCTTCGTCATTTTGAAATGTGTCAAATTGTGCTGGTCCTTCATAATCCCAGTCAATGAGTTGGTGGTGAACAAGGGGAAGGCCTTTAATATTTTCGAAGTTTGCAGGGCTAAGAGTGAAGATATGGTTATATTCGGGTATATCAAGGCAATTGTCGAGGTCATCGATGGCACTCTCCTCATCAGTTTCGATTGCAAGCAAATCCAAATTGTCATCACTAGTAGTGCCTTCAGGGACAGGTGTCCTCATCCTATGTGATTTCGACCTAAGACCTTGAGACGAAGACTGTGCAGAATCTTTATGGATTATTTCTTGACCCACCCTGAACTTTTTATAAAATTCCTCTTCGTTTGTCAGTTCATTTGGCTCTCTAAATGTCTCGATGAGCTCATAGTCACTGGAGGATTTGTCTGAACCCCATTCCCATTCGTTGGAATCTGTGGAATAGTAATCTTCTTGTTGAACTTTGGCAACTTTGATTTGTGATGCCTCTTCTGTCCTTTTAGTGTGGATCTTGGAAGTCAGAAAACCAAGTCCATTTGAGCGTTCCCTTTTTACAGTCAATTCCGGTTGTAAGGGCTCCATAGTGCCTTCTTTGCGTAACCCAAAAGGGCTTTTTCCATATTACCTGAATTTTTGTAGAATCTTGAAGCCTTTGCCATATTTCTCCCAGGGTATATTGATCTGATCTTGTGTGTCCTCTTCAATGTCTTTATAGAGCATTCTGTATAAATCTTCCTCTTCTAGTTCGCCCCATCTTTGAAAGGTAGTAGGATCCCATTTGAGTATCATGATGGATATTTTCTTGTTAGGATGTGGCCTTCCATATTCTTTTGGAGAGCTCATGACTTGTCGTAAATACATTGTCTGATTTAGAGTGTATTCTCCCATGCCTTTGTCTTGAAATTTGCCTTTAAGTTCACCTTGTTTTGATGTTGAAGGTTTCAATGACTCAGGGTCAATGTATGCCGAAGAAGGAACAGCTTCATGATTACTGGGAATGATGGTCTCCGTATGTGATCTCAAGTTATTGCAATATATGAACAGATTAGGATCACCGTTAACTGTTACCTCGACTCCATTATGAGGAAACTTAATGCATTGATGGTATGTCGATGGGACTGCCCTCATTTCATGAATCCAAGGACGTCCTAGCAATATGTTGTATGTGAGATCTAGATCTAGGACTTGACAAACCACATCCTTTGTAACTGGCCCAATTCTTAGAGGTAAGGTGACCGTGCCCTTGGATGAGCGCTCTTCATCGTCATATGCCTTGATGGTGATTTGATTTTTTGAATTCACAGCTTTATCAGAATATCCCAATTGTTTAATGGTGCTCAATGTACAAATGTTTAGACTTGCTCCTCCATCTATCAGGACTCGCTTTATTCGATGTTTGTGTATGAAGGCTTCAACATGTAAAGATGCATTATGTGGCTGACATACAGAGGCATCATCGGCTTCTATGAATGTAAGGGAATGTGGAATGGAAAGGTATCCCACCATGGCTTGAAACTGGTCCATGTTCAGATCAGTAGGAACAGCAGTATCTCTCAAGATTTTGTCAAGAATAGCTTTATGAGCGGGGGATATACGTAGGAGCTCAAGGATGGAGATGAGCGCGGGTGTCTTCCCTAACTGTTCTACAAGGTCATACTCAGGTTTGGTTGATGAAGAAGCGGCATTTTTAGTGGAAGCACCTGGCAAAGTAATCTTACCTCGATGGGTTGTAACATGACATTCAGGGGTATGTTCGGAAGAAGATCCAACACCTCTTAGGACAATCTTGGGTCTCTGAGGAGGATTCTCAGGATTTTTGTTCTTGATGGTAATAGTAGAGATATGATTGTCCGTCGAGATGTGATTGATAGTTGAGTCATAGTTGTAAGGTGCTCTAGTATAGTTGGCCTGATCATCTGTGACTTTGGCTTATCCTTTGTCATGCTTTGGGAATGGTTCCTTAAACATCTCATGTTCTTGATTGGATGAGTGTCCCTCAATCTCAATATCACCTCTATCAATGAGATCTTGCACAATGTTCTTCAGTCGATGGCAATTACCTATCTTGTGACCCTTGCTCTTATGAAACTCACAATACTCATCATCATTCCACCAATTTGGTTTGACCTTTGGTTCATATGGAGGAAAATCTGGAACTTGTTTGCCACAAGCTTTTTGAATACTGATTCAAGTGGTTCTCCCAATGGGGTGTACTTCCTTCGTGATCTAGAAGTTGTTTGAGTATTCACTTGATTGTTTGTAGAACTTGATCCCGAAAAGATGAACTTGGGTCTCACTGTATTGGCATCAACAACACCATCATTGACTGTGTTCTTGTTTTTATTCCAAAATCTTGGCTTGTCTTTTCCTTTAAAGTCATCTTTGTTTTCCTTGAATATCTTAATGATTCCTTGCTCAATTAAGACCTTTTCTGTTGCTAAGCCCTTTTCAATAACATTCTTGAAGGTGGACAAACAAGCTTTCCTTAGATCATAGCCAATGTCCTTGTTAACGTTTTGAGTGAACATTTCTACCATTTGTTTCTGTGGGATTTTGCAAGAGCATCTGCTAGCTAGATTTCTCCATCTTTGTAAAAATGACGCAAAAGATTCTCCCTCCTTTTGCTTAGTATTACACAAAGTAGTGACTGAGATATCTATTTCTATATTGTAAGAGAAATGCTGAATAAATGCCTCTGCTAAGTCACCCCATGACTTAATACCAGGAGGTAATTGAGAGAACCATTCCATAGCTTGATCGCCTAAGCTTTGCGGGAACAACCTCATCAAATATGTTTCTTCTGCCGCTACCTCAATGCAAGCTGTGAAAAATTGTCTTATGTGTGCCTTGGGGTCTCCTTTTCCTCTATACTTGTCAAATTTTGGCGTCACAAAGTGTGCAGGAAATGGAGGCATTGGGATGCTCTTATCAAATGGATAAGGACATATGTCTCTCATAGTGTATGTTGGTTCTGGTGTACTCATGTCCTCCATTTTCTTTTGTAAATCTCTGATTTGTTGCTCCAAATTATTCTTAGGTGGCGATCAATTTCTTGTAGCATACCCCATGTTTGAGACACCAATTTGAGGAGGAGCTTGTTGCATGTATGGATGATATTGATCATAGACATGTTCATATGGAGGAGGTCTATATTGATGCGGCATATAGGGAGCACTTGGTATAGCTTCATGTTGAGGAACCCCATATCTATTTTGTGCGTGTATACCATATTCTATAGGCATGTCATGTTCTATTGTGTTGCCCCCAAATTTGACATGAGGTTTCCTTGTGTCCAAATTTTGAGCATGCCTTTGAATGTCCACTTGTTTTGATTGATCCATAGCTTGAGCATGTGATTGAGCATATCTATCTGCATAAGACTTCCATAATGGTCTTCGAAGGTAAGTATCATATGTTTGACCGTGTGTATGTGGGATTTCTGGTTTTTGAAGCAAAGCTGATGGTGATTCAGGTACCATATGCGGTCCTCTATTTCCTCCACTATTGGGTCTCCTTTGATCCCTGTTGGAGTGAGTTTGTTGCGAGGGTCAGTTTTCCATAAGTTGAGACATGTCAAAGTCATGAGGTATTTTAGCTCCACTTTGTGCCATCATGTGTAAGAAGTATTATCTATCCCTCTTCATTATCTCTTCAACCAATCTATTGAAATGAGGATTCATTATGGATTCTTCTACATCTGCTGATTGTATTGAAAAGTTGTCCACATTGTCATTGTGTGTAGCATTTTTGTTTGTAGTGTCTGTGTTTTCCACATTTGGAATGTGTCTATAAACATCCATGTTAGGCAATGTAGTGTGCTTAGGATTGAAAAATAAATCATTGTCATACTCATAAGAACTCATGTTTGCGGACTCTTGAGCTTCTTTAGCTTTTCTCCTAGATTTTTGAAGACGGGTTTCAACCATGAACTAGGTGTTTGACCAAGATGTGAGAGACTATATGAAAAATGAAAAGAGTATGGAAGACCAAGAGTTGTATGGAGTGTAAATGAATCTTGAGGTGTACTTGCAATGTCCAAAGTATAAGACCAAGTATGTAAGTAGTAGAGTAGGTGTGACTTCCAAAGAGATGATTGTTTCTCTTGATGAGGTAAGCTGACCTTGACTCTAAGTAAGACCAAATGAGACCCAAAGGTAAGAAACCTTGATGAGGGACCACTTAGCACAGTTTAGTTGTATGTAGTATGTTGACAAAGTATAATGAGGACAAGCAAGTGACCTTTTTGACTCAAGTTTAGACAAGTATGAATGTAACAAGATATGAAGTAATGATGGACTGTATGAGACCCAAGGACAGATTGAATGCTAGATGAAACCTGAAGAAACAACCTAGGAAGCTCAAGTATTCTGAAACTGATTTCTTTTGTTTGCTGGACTGTAAAAATTTTCAATTTTGGACATAGACGCTTCTGTATACTTCACAGACGCGATTCCCAAACACAGACGTGTCTCTGTTTGACACAGACGTTGTTACAGACACAGATGCTATTCTACCCTTCACAGACGCGTTTAGATGACTCAGACGCGATTAGAACAAACACAGACGCATTTCTCTAAACTTCATGCAAATTTTCCAATCTGTGAAGTTGTTTTGTTGTGACCAAATCCGACTGTTTGACTGTTTTTCGTGACAAGAGGACACAATGTTAATGAGGACTCAATGTTTGCAAGTGTTTAGACTCCAAAAGTGTGTTGTTTGATGTAAAGTTGTTTTGCATACACTTGAAGACACAAAAGACACAATGTTTAGTTGTTTGGTCTTAAATGTTTGAATGTTTAACATAAGACAAGCACAATTCTTATGGCTGGCCAAGACAATAGTTGTTGATCTCACATAGGGTTTTACCCCCGAGGCTACGCTATTCAGAGTGGATACTTAGATGCTTGACCTCACTAGCTCCACCCTCGGCACTCACTTCTCAGGTCAGCCAAGCATCAGTCCCCATGAAAACTCCCCATGGTGAACTTTGTATCTCTACTAAGAACCGTATGTGTGTGGGCCGTTACCAGAGGTCCGACCTCCTGCCTCAACAACTAGAAGGATTTGGGCTTCTAAAACAAAAAGGTGCTAGTAAGGGCATCCGCTCGTGTGGCCATACATGCGGCACTTTCAGCTCTATAAATACAGAAGGCTCCCAGCCGGTAGGGGTTACGCCCTACAAATGATCAAATAAATTTGATCAAACGGGTTTATGGGGAGACATAGTGTCGGTATGAACTAATTAGCACACATTATTCATAGTTTTCACCATGAATACATTTGATTATAGTGGTTTGGATGAGGTGGGTTTTCCTCGCTACCACTTGGGTCGTTCTCTTCTCACTAGTAGTCCTAATGACCACACGGGAAGACAGGCCCTCTAAAGATTAAACAAAAAGAGCCTATTGCTCAAGACACAAAAGACAATGATTCAATTTTAGTGCACCAATGGAAGTGTTTGCTAATCTATGAAAACAAGGCACACAACAAAATCTCAAAAACCCTAGCCAAGGACCTGCAACAAAATTTTTTAGTAGTTTGGGTTGTTTCAAATGATCACCCCTTCCTGCAAGCACACAAGTTAGGTTAATTTTAGAAACCCAAAAGACTTTGTGAAAGAGGGGCCTTCAACCAAAACGTTTTTTCTTCCCAAAACAAGCTGCACAAACATGGTTAGCTAAATCTGCAAGGGTTAGTCCAAAAATAAACCAGATCTGAAACCCTAGGTGCGAAATCCAAAAATTGAATCAAAGAAAGTTTGAAATTCTGAAACAGTAAAAACACAGACGCTGTTATACCAGACACAGACGCATCTGTATGACACAGACGTGGTTCTGTGATGCACAGACGCGGCCAAAACACACAGACGCCCTTCTCGGACACAGATGCGATTAGAAGTAACCCAGACGCGATTATGTAACACAGACGCCCCTATCTGAGACCTGCAAAAAAAAATTTGTTGAAAACACAGACGTGATTCCCGCCTCCGCAGACGCTCCTGAAACTTAGAGACGCGATCCGACCACTTGCAGACGCGGAAATACCTAAAATGTCGTCGAAAAATGTCTGATCTGCAACTTCAAAAATGCAAAATCTGCAACAAAAGGGTTAAATGCAAAGGGACAAGAGTCCCACCGGGCGTGCCAAAATGTGTATGGTGAAAATGGATAACAATAATAACAATATTGAAAGGCTAAATGAATTCAACCACCAAATCCTAGCCTAACAATCAACAAAGATCCACCATAACATATGAAGATTACCTAAGACAATGCAAATCAAATGAAATCACAAAGATTATACCATCACATGCCCAATAGGGTTTTGATCTCCATTCTTCCTATCTCCATTGATCTTGCTTGATATATTTGCTCTCAGATTTTATATGCACAAGAGCTCAACAAAGAACGGAATGTGGTTGCAAGTAGGATCGTAGTGTAGCCAAATCTTCAAGATTAGGTCATTAGGATGATTGATTAGAATGCATAGAATGATTAGAGTTTGATAATGAAGGAGGCATCTTCTTAAATAGAAGACACAATATGAAATGGAGGGATAAGATTGAGAGGTGTAAAAGGAGGTCGGCTAAGATTAGAGGGTAGGTAAAAGAAATACCAAAATAATGAAAGAGGTAGGTAGTGTATGAATTAAGAGATGAATGACATGTGTCATGTGTAGAAAAAGCTAATGAATTGATTAAATAAATAAATATTTATTTAATTAATAGAAGAAGTAGGATAATTAAATAAATAAAATATTTATTTAATTTAGGAAAGGGATAATTTAAATAAATAAATGTATTTATTTAAATGAGAAATAAGGCTAGAAGAGGATAAATGAATTAATTAAATAAATAAAGATTTATTTAATTAATAGAAGAATTAGGCTTAGATAATTAAATAAATAAAATATTTATTTAATTAGACTGGACAATTTTAGGTGTCTATAGTGACAATATGTAGGAAAGAGTTTTTTATGTATGCAAGAAACACTATTTAATGGTTTTGGATTGTAGAAGTTGGTTGTTAATATTCTTAGACAATAAGGGTGTTTGTCAAACTGGTCTAGAAAGTCTTTGGTCACCTTTAGATATTTAAAGTTTATTTTATAGTTTAGTTGACATGATTATGTGGCTTGCGTAGTATTTTTAGTATGTTTCTCTGGTTGTGTTTCTATTCCGCAAGAGAGCTATGTTGATTTGTGTTTGGTATATTCAGATATGTTATGTTTTGGTGTGTTTGATTGGGTTATCTTATTTGGATCATTTTTTGGTTTGGATATTCATTGTAGAATGATTTATAATGTTGTTATGGGTCTCACCATTGTGTGCAGAGATCCATGTGGAATAATTTGCATTAGAAGATGTCTTTTGTTTGATTGTTTGATAATCTTTATTGCCTATTTATACATTACATTTGGTGGTGACTTTGGAGGATGTGTTAGCATGTGTAGATCATTGGATCTATCTTGGAAAGATGTATTATGATGTAGTTGGGTCCCCCCTTTCTTCTAGAGTGGACCACCTTAAGTATTTTTGTTCAAGTGGCCTATTTTGTCCAATAATGTTTATCCTGGTTGTGGCCCACCCACAATTAGATTTTTGATGATCTATCTTATATTTAGTGAGTTGAGTATGGTATGAAATTGTGTACATGGGATTGTGTTTGAATTGATGAGAATTAAATTTGAATGATGTGCAAGCAGATTTGAGACTACAAATGTGTAATAATTAGTTTGTGAAGAGCTTTGAAAGTGATGCATTCTATAAGGCTATGTGATGAGACAATGATAGAAATTAGAGATGTTTTCCATTATGTTGGTTTCTTGATATAAATATTCAAGGAAAAATTTCATAATGAGGATATCCTTCTCATTTTATTTTTACTATTCCTTTTGTTGTTGATTGGCAATGGGTCCTTTGGTGGCACCTTGTATCTTGCCCTAAAGTAGTGTGCTTTAGTTATGAAAGTCCTTATATCTTTCCCTAAGGTAGTGTGCCTTAGTCTTGCAATCCTTTTAGGTGCATTTTTCTCCTTGGCAGTAAGCCTGAACCATTGTAATCATTTTATTCATATTGTGAGTTTCATTCTCACCATGGTTTTTCCCTATTTGGGTTTTCTACATAAATCTAGAGTTCATGTGTTGATGGTTGATGTGTTTTCAATATTGTTGTAGAATGGTTAAATGGTTTTTATAATTAATTTGTTTTGAAGATCTTGAAAGTTTCATACTAATTCACCCCCCCCCCCTTTCAATCATGCCTTAGATTCAACAACTTGGTTGTAGAGAGATTTGTTTTAAGGACTATGTAGCCAATTGTTGAAGGCTAGTCAACCTTAAGATTATGTGTCATTTTCAAGGAATAATTTAAAAAAAATTGTAGCACTAGCCAATACATAGTTACTACCAAAGACTAGGAAATGTTGATAACCCAAGACATACATCTAATTGTAGGAGTAATATCCCCTTTGTATTTGAGGAAGATATTATGCTATGGTTGATAACCCTAGGAAATTCTATTGACCCAAAGACTAAAGTTAGTTGTAGGAGTCACCCTATATTTTTTTCAACAACGAGATGTATACAGTGGCTTCAAATGGCAATAATCCTAATAACCCTATAATTCCATTTTATCATGGGAGGAATCAACCTTATATCATTTTAGTGAATTTATGTAGTGATTGGTGAAGGCTTCACAATCTTACTAACCTTGGATAACACCTCATCGTAGGAGTAATTTATGTAGAGTTCATCCTACTTTTCTAGGAGAGAATTGGGAGGGGATTCTCAAGGTAGAAAAATCCTTACTGCTATCAAATTTCACTTAATTTTAGGATGATGTTGGAGCTTCCTCTCATGATAAACATCCACAAGACTAATATATATTATCTTATGTTTTCTCTTTTGGAAGAATTTCCAAATGAACAACAAAATGTGAGAGGGTGGAGGATTGAGGAGGTCAGGTTTAAGAAAAACAAATCAATTTATTGGCTTTGCAATAAATACCATAAAATAAATTTAAATCTTAGATAGAGGGGTTGGAAAAATTCAATTTATATTTTCTAAATAGAGATATAGTGACTAATACAAGTTCTTGAAAGCCTAAAGCAATTATCAAATCCATGGTGTTCCTAGAAAGACAAGGCTACCATTAATTTGGCTTCCTTTTCTTGAGTGCATCGTACAAGGAATCACCATAGAGTTTTTTTAGTGGGATTTATACAACAATGTTTACTCAATTGGAATACCAATAAATCCTATATTTTCTTTTATTATATAAACATCTAATTGTAGGATTAATCAAACTATTATTTTTTAAAAGGGGCTTGAAGAGGCATTCAAAAAACCATGCAATTTTTGCACCCTGGGTTTACACCTAATTGTAGTAGGAATCATTCAATCCCTACAGATAAAAAAAGAAACACAGACTTTTTGGGCCACCTTTGAAATGGAATTTGGCTACAAGGATTACACCTTTGTATAAGGAATTACCTTCTCTTAGAAATGGTAAAATCCCAACAATATTCATCTAAGTTGAATTATTTATTGCTAGTAAAGAAGACTAGGAATAGAGCTGACTTAGGTTATATAGAAATGGACCTTCGGGATGACATATAAAGTAGTATCTAGTAGGAGACATTTATATAATAACACTATATGTATCCAAATGATATCGAAGATAGAATATAGAATAGAGAGAAGAGTAGAATGAGTATTAACTGATAGATGATAGATTGTGATCCAAAATTCTTGATGTGTTTGGAGATTGATTATATAATACAATGATGTTATTGTTGGTCCAATTATCTATCTTATGATTCTATTTATGTTCCATTAAGGTATGAATAGTATTTTGTTCTAATTTATTAATATCTTTATTGGTTTCCTTTATTGTGTCCTATGATGTATAAAGACTATATTAAGATCTATTTTAGGTACAAATATCAAGACTATAGTTACCCCCTTAACTCTTTCTAACATTTTGGTTCCATTGTCAAGAACCTACAGTGAAAAGTGGAGAATTTTTTTAGCATAAAAGAGCCAAGCTAGCTAAACATTGATTTCCACCAAACCCTAAGGGCCAACCTCTTTGAGAGGAGGGTAGGAAATGAAGTGATGGAAAATTGAAATGGGGAGGGGCCTAGAAGGATCCCTAAAAGGTGTGTGACTATTCATGTTTCAAAAGAAATAAAGATATATAGAAATTATGAGGAAGACCAAAACGAAATACCATGATGAAAGGGAAAACTAAGAATAAAAGAGAGACAATAGAATTGATTATGAAAGAAATGGGCATTAATATTGATGAAAGGAAAGAAAAATAGATTCAGGAAAGGTAGGAAAGATACTGCTAGAGATTAAAAGATATGAAAAAGAGGTATAAATAGATAGTTAACATGTTAGCAGAAGTGCACTAAGGAGGGTGATGCACTAAGAAAGTCAACATGGATGTAGCTAAGAATAAAAAAATAAAAGAAAATATGTTGGAAGCCGATACTAGTGGAAGAAGAGAAGGAAGTTATTGAGGAAGAAAATGGAATTACAGAAGAAAGTAGTCTTGATCCTGGGGAAATATTAGAGATCTATGAATTGATGCAAAATATTAATCAAGTGTTGGCTCTACAAATAGAGAGGTTTATGAATAGTCACCACCCCCAAACCAAGAGTCATCCCCTAGTCTAATATCCTGACGAAATATTAGAGATCTATGAATTGATGCAAAATATTAATCAAGTATTGGCTCTACAAATAGAGAGGTATTATGAATAATCACCACCCCCAAACCAAGAGTCATCCCCTATGCTAATTACAACTCATAGAAATCCAAAAATGGAAGAAGGAATTGGAAGGAGTGAATATAGACATGATTTGTGATACATAGTGGATTGGGATAATATCTAAAGAGATAGTCAGGTGATTGCATGGGGTTCTAACCTTGGAGGAAACACACATACAATTCAAATTACTCTAGATGCCAAGGAGGAAATACCTCAAATGAAGAAGAAACCATGGGGAGCATGTGGAAGATGCCCATATTTGAGAAGGATACAAACAATGTCGTAGAACACATTTTTCTACTAGATAAAATGTGGCAAGCCCAAAATGAAACCTGAGAAAACATCAAATTGTTTGACCCTGTTGGATCATTAAGTGATAAATCATTGAAATGGTATTGTAAGACATATTATTTGAGTGATAAGGAATGGAGAAAAGATAAATAATCATTTTTGGAGAGATACGATAGCCCAAAATTACCAATTGAAGGAATGACCAAACTATAAGAGCTATCCCATTGGGAATAGGATCAATTACTAAATTTGATAGAAGATTTAAGTAAGTTGTAGAATATCAGAAGAACCTCTCAATGAAAAAAAAAATATGAAATGGTTCATTTTGACACTAACACTAAAATAGTGTATGGCCATAGAAGACAAATATTTTGCTACATACTCTGACTTGGTAACACTAGCCTACCAAATCAAAAGTTAGTCCTAGCCCAAGGCGAAGGAAGATAGAGAAAGATAGAAAATTGAACAATTATACTTAGAATTAGAAAAACTAAGGTTGTGGTAGGATATTATGAAGTAGGAGATAGGTCCTCAGAGGCTAAACATTTGTTGTTCATACAATGATAGATAAGGTCATGTGCAAAATGAATGTCCTTAGTAAATTGGGGAGAAGAAGGTGAATGCACTAAAATTTAACTTCCAAATAGTATAGAAGCCTAATACTATATATTGTGGTACTTATGGATAATGGGATTATCATGAGAAAACATATTTCCATTCCCTTTTATTATGGTTAAAGGAGGATCCCAACAATGATAAAGATCTAGTATATGTGAAGGGATGAGAAGAAAGCAAGTTATATGTGCAAGACACCAAATATATAGTGCCTCCCTAGTAGGAGAATCAAAGGAATGTCAATGTAGTTCAAAATATAGAACCTTTCAATAAAAAATTATACCAAGGAGGAAGAGGTCAAGACCAATAAAGAGGATAGAGGTCTATTGCCACTTGTTTCAATTGCAACATGATAGGCCATTATGTAGTTGAAAATTATGGGGAAAAGAGAAAAACATGAATATTTTATGGTCAAGAGGATCATGACATGTTTAATGTTGAAAAGGAAAGACAACACTATAAAATTTCGGCACTAGGAGCACAAAGAAAGGATTTGCAAAGTTCAAATGCAACCTAGGCTATTAGGATCCCCTAGAAAAAACCAAAGTTACAATAGGAGACAAGAAGGTGTCACATGGATGCGAGGCATGTCGAGTATACATCTTATGAAAGTAACATTGAACAATCCTATGAAGACTCAAATATAGACAAGAAGGGAAAAGTAGCAATACTCAACATATGGGGATCAAATACCAAAAAGAAACCCATAGTCATGACTAAAGAAGATAGATCAAAGGAGGAGGAGAAATTATACCCAAAAAAGAAACAACATGATCAAATCATCAAACAAATCTAGAGGTAAGTGGAACAGGAGTGAGCCAAGGAAAGGGAGAAAAACACTACTTCACTAGCAAGGAGGAAAATATTTTAAAAGAAATGGCTCAAATGGAAAGACAACATAATTTACTAGCTAAATTGAAATATTTTAGCAAGAACAATAAAATGATATTGCAAGTCATATCAATAGGGAAGCATTGGAAGACAATGCCTATAATGATTGATCTATAGATCCATCAAAATAAGATCAACAAAGTGATGGTGGACCTCAGAGTGGATGTCAACTTTTTGCCAAGAATAATATGGGAGTACTTGGGAAGATCGACAGTTGAGCCCACACCTTACAAATTCAGTCTAGAAAATGTGACCAAAATGAAAACCTTGGGGACTTGGAGACATGTTGATGTAAATGTTCATGGTGTCAAATAACTGGTGGATATTGTGGTAGTAACAGTAAAAGAAACCTTTAATTCATTTTATGCACTAGTAGGAATGGTCTAATCATGAACTACCTTGACATCCTTAAAAGTCCGCTTCATCCACATCACCTAAATGTGGCAAGATGTTGCATAACTATACTCTACTTCTACAATGGAAAAAGACGTTGAATCTTGTTTCTTGCTAAACTAAGAGACCAAATTGCCTCCCAAGAAAAATGCACTTATGTCGTACTTCTTTTGTCATCTAGACAACTATCCCAATCAACATCTGTGTAAGCCATGAGTGAGAAATTACCATTATTTTCATACCATAGGCCATAATTTGGAGTTCCCTTCAAATATATTAATGTTATTTGGAAAGCCACATCATGAGAATTTTTAGGATTTTCTTGATATCTAGCCACTGTACAAACTACCTACATAATATCTAGTCTAGAAGCAATTAAATATAGCAAACCACCAATCATAGATCTATATTGAGCCAAACTAAGCAACTTGAAGACCAATAAAGAAATTCAACTCACCAATAATTGACATTTCAAATTCCTTCTGCAAACCTTTTACATGTCTTATCTTCACCTCCAAAGATAATATCATCAACATGTACAACTACTATCAACAAATTACCATCCTCAATCTTGAAATAAATATTACTATCAACAATAAATTTGTTGAATCCTTGTTACAATAGATATTTTTCCAACCTAACATACCAATCCCTAGGGAATTTTTGAGACCATGTGTTGGTCTTTCCAACTGATTATCTAAAAGGTTCCTATAATTTTTCCAAATTTGATCTATATACCTTCAGGTCAATGGCCAATGAACAAGGTCTTACCTGAAACTAATGACCTCCTACTCTTCAGGCTCTGCAAAACCTAGGCGGGTGTACCTACAGTACTAAATATGCATGACTTTTACCCATGGTATTGTTGAATAATAGATGCATCTCAATGAAAATATACCAAGGAAAGATTGTTTATCCTTGATTAAAACTATTCATCTTAGTCTAGAAATGTTAAGGTACATATTGAGATGATATGCTATTCTAAACTACTCCCACACTAGGAAAACAAAAGATATTATGATTCTATGTGACCCTGAAATGATTGAGAAGGTAAGACTAGTTCTTATCCTTTTGGGAATAGAGTTTAACCA
This sequence comes from Cryptomeria japonica, assembly GCF_030272615.1. Classification (NCBI taxonomy): domain Eukaryota; kingdom Viridiplantae; phylum Streptophyta; class Pinopsida; order Cupressales; family Cupressaceae; genus Cryptomeria; species Cryptomeria japonica. The sequence goes on from NC_081412.1 coordinate 698,072,357, forward strand.
CAAATAAACTATAAAAGGTAATAATGTATTTCCACATAGCAGTTCCTAACCCAACACTCCATGCCTTGCATGTTATGTTCCTGAAACAAGTGTTGACCATTCTTACAATCACATTCAGTTGCATATATGTTGTAATCACCCTAAAATATAATTTAAATTTTTTATTAAAAGAGACCCATTATCAAGACAACATATTCTCCATTAGAGAAGACAAATCAATATATCCTTAACATAAATATTCATACAACACACACACACACAAAAGATGGAGACAATCTGAATTGATTTCTTTCATTAATTTTTAGAAATTATATACAATTTCATGACAACTCACAATAGAAAGAGACTTTTTCTATTACTCTGGATTTGCACCTAATACATTCTACTTCTAAAAAATTCTAGAATCCTTAACTATTGGCCCCATTTTCCCTTTTATAACACAAGGGGGAAAAACAAGCTTCAGGCCGACAGTACACTTGTCAAAATTTGACTTGCATTTCAGTGGAAAACACCAAAAGGAATCTTTACAAGTACAATACAAAATCTTCTTTGAGGGAGAGAAAGAAGGTAGCTGCAAAAAATGCTTCTTGGGATTGAGGCCACAAGCTTGAGCAGAGTGGGGCTGATTTGTCTTCATGCTCTAGCACATGTCCTTGTCCAAAATTCAAAAATTGCATGTTGAAGGTGGCCTTGTCCTCAGGAGATACGTGTTGATTGTGAGGCAAAAAGTGCATCCTTGTAAAAAGAAACCTACCAAAAAGAATGAGCGAAACCAAAACTGACAATAAGAGCTACCCCTCTTTTGGCTTCTCTTCTTCAAGCATGTAATATTCTTTTTTCTAGATCTCTATTTGTGTGGTGGTGGGCCAGCTGAAGGTTGAAGGATCTTGGTTCCTATAATTTATTTAATGCCTCCTTTATTTTGTTGTCCATCATATATACTGCCTCTGCAATAAATTTTTGATATGATGAATCAATCTCCAAAATTCTATCAATAATAAAATAATATGTCCCTTTGTGTGGGGTCCACCCATACTAATTGGTCTAGTGATGATTGTACTACCTCTTCAAAGTCACTTTTCCACACTTCTAAATCTTTTACTTGATTATCTTTATTCAAAATTTTCAGAATATCCCATTTTTTAAGACCCCTAAAAGAACTCATTTTATCCTTCAAGGATACCTCTCGGCCTTCCACATGAGGGGTCTCCCTAATAATTGTATTATAATTCTTCCATGTGGCTCCAATGATTGGAGGAGAAGAGGGAAATTTTTTCACTGCCAAGAATACTTTTTTTGAAATTGTAGCCCTAGGCTACCATGTGGCTTTTAGAGGCTGAAAGAATGAAACCAAGCTTTACATTTGCCTATGAACTTTTAAAATGTGTTGGTACGTGGCATGCACCTCATCTAATTTATTCATCATTTGGCTAATCAAGTGCAAAATCATGTCTTTCCTTATAGTCAGGCATTTGTCCTCTCCTTCATCTTTAATTCATTTCAACTTCTTGTCCCTATTTTTGATGATTGTGGACAATGCCTTATTCTTGAAATTCATTCTTTCAAAGTCTAAAATTAAAGAAGAGGGAATGTCCTCTAACTTATCAAGTCCAACCTGTACCTATTGACCCTCTAGTCGCTGATCCATTACAATAATAGAAGTAACATCCATTTTTGCCAATTCTTTTTTCAACGATATTTTCTATATACAATTCATTGAAGCAAGCATTCAGGACTGCATGTTACCTTTTCAATATATCATGTTTTCTTTCTTCTTCTTCTACAACAACCTTTGCAAAGAATGATGAATGCAATGCAATTTTTGTAACTGACATTGTTGATGTATCCTTCAAAGTTCTTACTATTGCATCACCAACCTTTTCTTCCATCCCATATAATAATCTAGGCTTATATGTACTTGGGGCCTTTGACCACTATGCTAAATCTTCTATGTTGGGTTTGAACCTAATGCCATGTGTGCAAAATTCTCTAGCATAAACGGGATCTTATTGTTTCATGACTTGGTATAATATAAAGATTATTTATATATCCCAACCTGGGACCAACATCATGCCACTTACCCTGATCAATTTTCTAGCCTCGTCAGGAGTAACATTTATATTCTCCCTATCAAAATTTTCCATTACATCCTCTGTCATATTCTTTAGATTGACCTACAATCAAAAACTTTTGAACTCTGGGGTCTTGATAAAATCATCATTAAACAAAAACTGTGAGGCAACAAGAATTTTTTCATCATTGCTATCCTCCTCAGGGACTGTACTTGGGACAATTTTCCTATCTGCATCCAATGGTTCTTCTATAAAATATTAATCTTAATATTTATCTTAAGGAGGGGAAGGTGGAGGAACACTAGAATCATCTTCTTCATAAAAAAATTATATAAAGTCAGATAAGACAACCTTACCCTTTTCAACCTATTTTCTTTGTCTTGAGGGAATTTGGTTTCCTTGTGGCATTGGCTAAGGAAGGGTTGACTTGGAGGACTCCCCTATCATAATTTGCTTCCCCTTCCTACCAATAGGTGCATGATTTGGGGGCTCATATATAGGCCTTTCTTTAAGATTTTGGCCTAATGATTCTCCTCCTTGTGCTTCAGAAATAATTTGTTCAAAAATTTTTAATTTACAAGTCATTCTCACAAAATCATTTTGGATTTTTGAATAAAATCCCTTGAAATTAGGGTCTCTCTGCTTTCTCTCTTTCTCCATTCCATTGAGAATGCCCCACATCTTTCTTCTATTTAATAATCTCAGGGGGAGAATTTTTTTATTAAATCTTCATATTCATCATGTTCATGATACACTCTTCTTATTTTCATTCTAATTGTTCTCATTTTATTAATATAGCCTGTAGTATCATATTCCCTTTCCTTTCTACTTTGAAGGTGGTAGTTATCTCTGAAAAAATCTTTCACCTTTTCAATTGCATCATAACCAATAGCAAAATCACAATATAATGTGCATCTGGGCATGTGAGTACTCTTCTTCTTTGGCCTAACCCATTTTTTCTCCATCCACATTAATTGCCACATGAATTCAATGAATTTTAGCCTTGGGGAGACAAAATTGGTAGCCTATGAGGGGCTTGTTGACATCCATAAACCCTGATCATGACGCAATATGAATGCAAAAAGAAATCACCAAAATTGTGGGTGAAAGCACCCTTTGGGAATGACATGTTTTTTGTCTTTACATCCCTTATCCTCAATACCTTTACAATATCAGCTGGAAATATTCTTGTGCACTAAATCCTGCACCACCTTAGTACTTTCAGAGCAAAATGATCAAAGAATGCAACATAGTTTGACCATTGGGATCCTTTGTCCCAAATCTTAGTCCATCTTTGGACTGGCCATCTGCCACCTTCTTTGGGGTCAAACATATTTATGTTTAGCTTTGGTTCCCACTTTTTCATATTCTAAAAAAGAATCAGATGGCACAAAAGGGAATAATACATAAAATCAATTAGGTTTTTATCATTTTTTGCCTTAACCAGTGCTTCATGCAACTATCTTGAATGTACATGGCAAAATCATATAATTCATTAGATTGTGGGTGTTGGATTTTCATTGCCATCATCATGAACCCTAGTAGCATTTTGGTTCTCCCACAATCAACCCCTAGGGTCTGACACAAAGAATAATATTCTTCTACGTAATAATTTTTAAATGCCACCAATTCAAGTGGCTCTTTCTCAACTTGCATTAGGTAATTATTTTCACCTTGATACAATCTCTTTTTGTATCAAGACACCATCATCATTCCTTAATACCTCTCTTTTTAGGTTCTATTGAACTTCAAGCCTCTTCAAATCAATTAGCTTTAGACAAATACTACTTAAATAAAAACAAGAAATTATGACATCCTTGGCCATATCCACCAGAATTGTGCCTTCAATTGTTCTCACAATCATAGATTCTAGATGATACTCTCTTGCCAAATGTCTGATGAGGGCAGGCTCCACAAAGACATTTGGAACAACTAATTTTGATAATTCCAACACCCAAGGGTTTGAAACACGTGCATTTTTGTCCCTCTTCCCATAAAAAAAAAGTAAAATGTATGCCATCCTTTATCTGTGGTGATGACATCTCTGTAATTTGATTTCTTATTAGAAAAAATATTCTTCAACATGTCTTGCATGGTTGACCCCTTGAATAATTCCATCAAGTCTTGGTGGAGACTCCTTACTTCCTTCTTCTCCATCTCTTCCAATTGTTCTTCAATTTGTTGGCCTAGGGTTTCTGCACTCACAATCGAAGCTAGTGGAGTCGGGGTTTGAATGGGTAGTGCATCTTGAGCAGGTGGTGTATTTTCAACTATTGGTGGGGTTTGAGGTGGAGGGGCTAGTGTGGCCTTTTTTCTAGGGGTGGATCTTCTTCTCTTTGTCTTTGAGCTCTCTACCTCAACAAGTGGAGTTTTCTTAGTAGTAGATTCATTGGAAATCAGAGGGGAAGTAGGAATTACTACAATTGGGCTTTAGTGACATTGGAGGTGGTGAACCTTTTCCTTTTTAGTTTTTAGCTTTCTCCTTTCTTAGGAACCTTTTCAATGGTTGGGTTGGTAGTGTCCTTGCATTTTGAGTCCATGGCTTCTATCTAGGATTCCAAATTGTGTTTTCTACACTCAACAAACCCTACGATACCCTTCTAGGCTTTCAACAAAATCATAGAGTTGCAAGTATCAAAAGTTACTTACTTGTGTATCACAGTTTGTCTGCACAATTGGGCTTCTACAAGTTTCTTCTACTCACCTAGAATACTCTTCACTCAATCACTTTATTGATGGGTGAAGAAATGAAACATCAAAAATTGATTTTATTCCTTGCAGCAAGCTAGAAATTCATCTGCCATTAATTTCCTTCATGCTAGCTCGATGAGTTGGTGGCCTTGAAGTTTGAACTCCCTCATCGAGTTTAGGATGGATGACCATGTTTTTGATTTGACTCCCTCTGACTTGCAAGGTGGCCTCCTATAATTTTATTCACATCAGCCTTTTTCTTTTCCTTATCTCATCCCCTCGCTACTACTCGCCACATTTTTTCATTATTTTTCATTGCGGGATGGCAAGGGTCACCATTTTCTTTTTTTTTTTTAGTTTATTTCCCCACAAGACCATGCCATCTTATTTATTTTTATTTCTATATTGCAAGGTAGAAGGAATGAGCATCTCCTCATTCTCCCTTTATCCCTCTAACTCGCATCATTCCTCTCTTCTTTACCCACTACCTCTATTCTACAACATTGTCCCCACTACCTTGAGGGATCACATTTCCTTTTATTTTTAGCTTACAGGGTAGCAAGAAAATATTTCCTTCTTATTGCTTTAGTATGTTGCCAACCCGCAAAGTCTTCTTTCCTCTAAGTGTGACTATATGGGGAAAGGATTCCCTTTGTTTTATCCTTCCCCGCTAGCCTACACCATTGCTTGGCTCTTTATTTCCTTTTTGTAGGGTCAATAGAGGTAACCACTTCATTCTTCATTGTCAGCTATTTCCCTCTATCTCGTAGTATGGTTTTAACCATTAAACTAATTGAACTGGGCTGCAGGGTAACTATTTCTTAATACAACATTCTCATCCTACTACCCTGCATACTAATGTTATCTCCTCAATAAAATCGTGGGGAAGCTTGGGGGTGGAAATAAAACAAATCTTAAACCATCCTCCAACTACCCCAAAACATTATTTGTGTTTCCAAATGAGCCTTGCGAGGGAAAAGGGAAACATAAAATAGAGCTAGACTCATCTCCTCGCTACCCTGGATCAAATTTTCTTCACTAAAAGAAGACTTGTGAGATAGACTTAAGACTTTCACTTAAGTGGGACAATTTTGCATGTGGCCTTATGATTCAAGGGTAAGGGGGTCATGAAAGATACAAGCACTAGGTTCATTCAAACATTAGAGGATTAGGAAAATAGTTCCAACCTGTCCCCATAATATAGTTAACCGGTAAAGCATGAGATTCCTAGTGCACAAGTTCGGTTAACGCATGAGACTAAGCCCTTCAAGTCCTAACATAAAAAAACCAATTACCTGCCCCAATCGGTCAACAACAAAATAGAATATGGGGAAACGCTCACCTAATGAAAAACCTAAGGGTTTAAGACCAAATCAAAATTTTCAAAAACCCTAACATCACTAGGGCATAAAAGAGCAAAATAATAAAATTTGAGGCAAATTTTGACAATCCTAACACCATGCAATGATTCTTCAATTTGCACACCATGTCCAGATCATTTCCTAGCTAAAATCCATCAAGTTTTTCTATGTATAATCCCTCTTCTAGTTCTCCATTCAAAAAAGATAACTTGACATCCATCTAATATACTGGAATTCTTGTGAGTGACAAAGGCTAAGAACATTTTGATTGCCTCCACTAGCTACCAAAGAAAATTTCTCCATAAAATCAATGTCTTCAACTTGAGAATTTCTCCTTTGCACACCAATTTGACCTTATTCCTTATTACTTTTCTTTCCTTGTTCAGTTTGTGTCATGCTCTATGAAGTGTACCTGTACCTACAACCACAATGCACTCAATAAATCATTATAAGCAATGGTTAGTAAATTGAAACAATAAAAAGTAAAACCATAGCTAATCGACTTATTGCCTCCTAGTAGATGCGAATATGAATTTTTCTCTCAGATATTAGTATGCAAATTCTAGTGACTTGACTACACTTAGATGGAGGATTTGAATGCTGAAAATGCATGATCTAGCAAGAATAGCATGATTAAGCTACATGAATGGTTGATCTAGCATGATTAAGCTAAGATTTAAGCTAAAATTAAGTATGATAACATTGCTAAGAAATGATAAACTAGAAGCTAGATGCCTATAGTAACAATGCTTAAGCTACGAATGAGATGGGATCCATATTGCTCAAAATGAGGTCTATTTATAAGACTTTCCAAGGATAGGGGCGAGTTGGCATGAATCAATGGTTAAGATTGATCTGAAGATATCAATGGTTAAATTGGAGGAGGTTGGCAAAGGGAGTTGGATTAAAGGGAACACTTGGTGACAAGTGTCACAAAGGTTCTAGAAGATGCTGGATGAAAGGGAACATGGGGGTAGGTAGAATGGGTTAGGTTTAGGAATGGTTAGGTTTAGGAGTGGTAGAAGTTAGGAGAATTTGAAGTTAGAAATTCAAATAATGGGAAAAGGCTAATTAATCTCAACAACTCATTGATTTGATTTGTTTTAATTAATTAAAGGATTTGGAGAAATGATTTTGGATGGAGGGAATTAATTAATTAAAGGGGTGAAATGAACCTATTTAATAAATCCTTAGATTTATTAATAAGTAGATGAATGAGAGATTTAATCAAATTGCTTAGTGAATTTAATTAAATTGGGGAGGGAGATTAATTGAGATAATTGCTTATTCAATTAATTATCTTCAGACCATTTTTAGGTGTATGCATTTTGCCCCTCTTTGAAGCGAGGTTTGATGATGCGTTGATTCAAAGAATAATCTCATTTTGATGTTGATATTGATTTGATAGGATGCCCCAGCTCTTGATTGCTAAATTTTGATATGATGATGTCCCCTCAGGAGATCAATTGAGATAATTGATCTTTGGAGTTTTTGCAAGATTGATATCCCAATAGATTTGACTTTATTTTTTTTGCAACTGTGGTTGATGAAAATGCGAGTTCTTTGATTAGCTTGATTGCTTAGATTTATAAGATTGAAAAATATTGATTGATTAGATTTAGTCTAGTTTCAGGAAGGATTCATCCTGTATAAGACAATGATGATCAAAGCGTCTGGTTTCAGGAAGGATTCATCCTGTATAAGACATGATCAGAACATCTAGTTTCAAGAAGGATACATCCTGTATAAGACATGAATCAGAATCAGATCATCTGGTTTCAGGAAGGATTCATCATGTATAAGATGTGATAGAATTGATTAGGTTTGATTGATTGATTTTATTTGATAAGGTTGATAGATAAAGAACTGACAATTTGTTGATATCAAGTTGCAGAAATATTTGGATATACTAATTGTTGATTCTGTTGAGGGAGATAGCATAAGATTTTTGCTAGGTCGATAATATCATGAGAGAGATAAGTCCTCATTCTGATTACATATACACTTGTGATGATACTTTGATGATTCCTGTGATAGATTTAACCTCGGATAAAAGAAGCTTTCAGGATCCCTTGCAAAAATGAAATGCAAGCTAAAATGCAAATGAAAAATGCAATACTACGACCGGACTAGTCACTGGATTATTTTGCATTTTTTTCATCATTGAGCTTTTTGAAATGTGGGAAGTGAGTGTAAACATCGATGGTATAATTAAACCATGATGACCTGAGCACTTCTTTCCTGGATTTTGATATAGCAAGTTAATATAAGCATTGAGGTATAATTGAACCGAGATGATCTAAGTGTTGTTTGTGTAAAACAAGCAGTATTAATCATTTCAATATGCAAATTGGAAATGTCTTCAATGATATTCTGATGATCATGTCCCAAGACAAATTTGCACATATTACTGATTAATTTTCAGACAGCAGACAAGAAAAATATCATGTTTCTTCCTTGTTCCTCTAGTCAATGACATCCTAGAGTCACTCAGAAATCATGATAGCGAAAAATCAATATAGAAAATTTGAACAATGATATTACAATCATTATCCAAAAGAATATTATCCACTGAAAAGTGTGTGATGTGCTTTGATTGATTTCATGATAGCTTGACAATTGATAGTTTGATCTTGTGTTCAATGTTGGATGTGTCTCAATTTTTTGCTTGATAAGAGTTGTCTAACTGTTTGTTCTACATGTTTGATTAAGCTCAAAATGATCCAGAGTTTTGCCCCTAGCTAGGTGTAGGATTTTGCCCCAAGCCTAGAAACAAAGTCGCTATGATATATCCAATGATCCAAACCATGGTAGGAAACCACCTAGGATGTCTACATATGTACAAAGGCTTAGGATGGTCAGCACTGATGGAAGAATGAATGAATGCAAGTGGAACGAATGCATGAACTAATAGATGGAAGAGCTAGCTGACAGATAGCACCTATTTACCAAGTTTTCACCATCTATTTTTATTGCATTTTTTCTGATATTTGATTTTTTTTGGGATTTTCTGCTTTTTCACTTTTTTTCATTTTTTATTTTTTTTCTGATTTTTCACTGTTTTTTATTTTTTTTTGATTTTTCACTGTTTTTTATTTTTTTCTGATTTTTCACTGTTTTTTATTTTTTCTGATTTTTCACTATTTTTTATTTTTTGATTTTTAGACAGAATTTCTTCAAATGTATGCTATCGATAGGTTCCTTGAGCTGATCTTCATCTTGTGTTGATAGCTGATAAGCTCCTAACTCAAATACTATTGTGACCACAAATGGACCTAACCAGTTTGGTTCAAACTTTCCTTTCTTTTCTCGATCTGCCTGGTTGCATGGATTTTCTTTTAGAACTAGTTCTCCCACTTGAAAGATTTGTGGTTTAACCTTGTGATTATAGCTTTGGCACATTCTTTGTTGATATACCTTTAGATGATCAAAGGTGTTTTTTCTTCGTTCCTGGATCAATTCTAACTCTTGTAGTCTAGATACTCTTTGTTCTTCATCTGGGATGAGACCTTTTAGTGATACACGTAGAGAGGGTATCTCTACTTCGATTGGTAATATGGCTTCTAATCCATATATAAGAGAGAAAGGTGTGACACCTATCGGTGTGCAGAGACTGGTGCGATAGGCCCATAGAGAAGGGTTTAGTTGAATATGCCAATCTTTCCTAGCATCGTTCACTGTCTTTTTGAGGATTTTCAATATAGTTTTGTTAGATGCTTCTACCTGCCCATTTCCCTGTGGATAATATGGTGTGGAGAATCTGTGTTGGATTTTGAACTTCTCACATAGCTCTTGTACATCTTGATTATTGAATGGTCACCCATTATCAGTGATAATGGTCATTGGTATTCCATAGCGATAGATGATATAATTCAAGATAAATGCAGCAATTTGTTTTCCTGTGATGTTGATGAGAGGTACCGCTTCAATTCATTTTGTGAAATATTCAGTAGCTACCAAGAAGAATTTATGTCCATTAGATGAAGAAGGATTTATCTTTCCTACTAGATCAAGTCCCCATTGACAAAAAGGCCAAGATGTTGCTAAAGCATGTAGTTCTTGTGCTGGTGCATGGATCAAATTCCCATAGATTTGGCATTGTTTGCATGTTCTTGCTATCTTAAAAGAATCTCGTTCCATAGTCAGCCAATAGTAGCCCAAGCATATGATTTTTTTTGAAAGGGTAAGACCACTTGAATTAGTGTCACAAATGCCATTATGGACTTCATGTAAGGCCTTCTCAGATTCTTCTTGTTCAAGACATCTTAAGAGAGTATCGTCTAGACCTCGTTTATACAGGGTATCTATGACGAGAGTATAATGGGAAGATTGGTGAATAAAGTTTCTCTTTTGGTTCTTTGATAAGTCAAGAGGTAGGATATTGTCTTTCAAGTATGTGTAAGTTTGGCCATAGTGGGAGGAATCGTGTCCAATAAGTTGACAGATGGTTTGGGAATTAGGACAATTAAAGGCAGGATGAAACAACTCTTCAACCAGGAATTCATAATGTTGTTGATTTTCTTGTGTCTGTAATAGAGAAGCAAGTGTAGCCATGGCCTCTACTGCTTTGTTGTCATTTCTTGGAATCTGTTCAAAAGTTATTTCTATAAAGTACTTCCTGAAATCATCCACCATCTTTTTGTAAGGCATGAGTTTGTCATCTTTGGTTTGATAGTCATTGTTGATTTGATTCATGACAAGCTGAGAGTCTCCAAAGACTTGAATTTGTTTTATATTCCATTCTATAGCCATTCTTATACCTGTTACTAATGCTTCATACTCTGCTATATTGTTTGTGCATAGAAAGCTTAATTTGTATGCTTTCGGGATTGTATGCCCTTGTGGTGTGATGAATAGAATACTTGCTCCTGATCCATGTTATGTATATGAACCATCAAAGTATAGTTGCCATTCTTTTGTTGTAACTGTTAAGATATCAGCATCAAGAAATTCAATCTGTAGAGGATGATTATCTTGAAGTGGTGCCTTTGCTAGTTGATCTACGATGACTTGTCCCTTGATAGATTTTCTGTCAACATATTTGATATCAAACTCACTTAGAATCATGATCCATTTTGCTAGTTGTCCTATCAATGTGGATTTGCTGAGAAAATACTTCAGAGGATCGATTTTAGCTATCAACTTGATGGAGTGAGATAGTAGATAGTGTCGTAGTTTTTGAGAAGCAAAAACTAGTGCCAAGCATGCTTTTTCTATTGATGAGTAGTTGATCTCATATCCCACTAGTGTTTTGCTGATATAGTAGATGGCTCGTTCTTTTCCTTCCTTGTCCTCTTGTGTGAGAAAAACTCCCAATGATGCTTCGGTAGTTGATACATAGAGTAATAATGGTTTTCTTAGAATTGGTGACATTAGCACAGGTGGTTGCATGAGATATGTCTTGATCTTGTTGAATGCTTCTTCACATTGATGGTCCCATTTGAAATTAACATGTTTGTGCAATAGGTGAGTGAATGGTTGACATTTATCTACTAATTGAGCCACAAATATTTTGATTGACTGGAGTCTTCCTTGTAGTGATCTTAGTTGACTGACATTCTTGGGAGATGCCATTTCCATGATTGCTTTTACCTTAGCTAGATCTACTTCAATTCCTCTTGCTGAAACAATGTATCCCAATAGCTTTCCTGAAGTAATACCAAAGGCACATTTCTTAGGGTTTAGCCTTAACTTGTATTATTCTAACCTATCAAAGATCTTTTCCAGTATGTCTATATGTTCTTCTCTGTTGTATGATTTAGCTAATATGTCATCCACATTATCTTCCATGAATGTATGCATCATGTCATGAAATATAGTTGTCATAGCTCTTTGATATGTAGCACCTGCATTCTTTAATCCAAAAGGCATGATGTTCAAGCAGAAAGTACCCCATGGACATGTAAAAGTTGTCTTTTCTTGATCTTCAGATGCTATTTTGATATGATTGTATCCAGAGAAACTTTCCATTAGAGAAAACATGGAGTGTCCAGTAGTTAAATCTATAATGATGTTGATGTTAGGCAAAGGAAAGTCATCCTTTAGACATGCGTTATTAAGATCTCTAAAGTCTGTGCATATTCTGATTCTTTTATCTAGTTTTGAAATAGGAACAATGTTAGATACCCATTGAGGATATGCTACGGGTCTGATGAATCCGACATCCAATAATTTCTTTAGTTCTGCCTTGACTAGAAGAGCAATATGCGAATGCATTTTCCTTAACTTCTATTTAACTGGTTTGTCTCTTGGATTAACATTCAAGTGATGCATAATAAGCTCTGGATCTAACCCTGGCATGTCTGCATATGACCAGGCAAAATTTATTTGTTCTTGTTTAAATAATTCTACATATTGTTGCATTTCTTGGTCAAAGAAAGAAGTTGTTGGATGAAGAATATTTGGTTGCTCTTTTGTGTCAATGTTAACTGCCTCTGTTGGTTCGATCAAAATGGATGATCTATCTTGATAATGCTCAGGTAAAGTGTCAAATCTCCCATCTTCCGGTGCCTCGAGGAGGTTTTCACTGTTAGATGCGTCCTTTATTTTTACTTTTTCTTGGTCTAATGTTGCCACTAAATGGTTTTCAGCATTAGACCTAATATTGTTTTCTTAATTTTCACTTTTGCGACTAGGAGATTTGGCACCCACTTGACTGAAAGATGCATTGCTGAAATTCCTAGTGAGAGTTGTTACGGGTTCGATTGCATTAAGATATACAGATATGGCATGGTTGTTTGGGGTATCAATGGCGGTATGTCCTTCATTTTCCCAATCAATAAGCTCAGGGTGGATTAGAGGTAAGGGATCTTCAAGTTGGTATGTTTCAAGGGTTTCAAGGGTCATGATGGAGGTATCAAAGTTTTCAATATGTGTGTCGATGTCTAGAATGGTACTCTTGTTAGAATGATCTCGCATAAGCAGATTTTGATTGTCCTCGATTAAGTCCAAGTTAGCCAAATGTGATTCTAATTAAAGTGAACTAGTTCCTGACGTTTGTCCTGCATACGTGTGAACTATATCGACTCCTACATCTCCTTCAAAGCATTTTTCTTCAGCTGATTCTTTAGAGTGATAGGAATCCCATTCCCATTCATTAAAAATCTATATCACTTGTAGCTTGTAGTCTATAGATTTGGTCATATAGCATTTCTTCTGCTTTTCTGGCTATACTTTTCCTTCTTTCATATTCAACTTCTTCAGGACTGAGATTGAGTTTTGTCAACTTTTCTATGAGTTCTCCTGAACTTATATTAGCTTCTTTCTTGTTTTGATTGATATTTAATGCTGCTTGAGAGATGTTTTTAGTTTATTTCTCTTGTTGATTTGAAGCTTGCTTCTTTTGCCATTTCAGGTTTGTTTGTGCTTGCTACTTAGCCGATTTTTCTTCCTTTTCAATTGCAAGTTGTTCTTGTTTGTTTTCATATTCCTTTTGTTATTCACTAAAAGATGTGTCTTCTAGTATAGTGACTTGTCCATACCCTAAACCTACTTTGTCTGTAGTCTGCTGAGTATGAGGCTGAATAGGTTCTGAGATACCTTCCTTTCTTTTTCTGATAGGTCTTGTTCCAGTGTATCCCATCTTTCAAAGAATTTTGAATCCTTTTCTATATTTTTCTGGAGGAATTCTGACATTGTTGACCTTTTGTTGAACTTCTTCATCTTTGTATAGCCATTGTAGTACATCTTTGTCTTTTGTTTCCTCTAATAAGGTTCCAGCACTAATAAATGCTCCATCAAATATCAGAAGATATTTCATAGTTGATTGTTGTTTAGAGATTGATGGTTTTCCCAAGGATATAGGAGAAAGTGGTAATTATGATATTGAGTATTCTCCATTCCCTTGATCTCTTAGTTGCATTTGTTTTTCCATACTTGACAAAATAGAGGCAAATGACTTTTCCTTGGATTGTGTGCTTGAAGATGTTACCTCCCTATTATGTGGATCAATTACTTCCTGAGCCATTTTTAGATTGCTACAATATTGGAATGGATTTGCATCTGCAGAGATTGTGATTTCTTGTCCCTCATAGGAAAATTTGACACATTGATGATAGGTTGATGGGATAGCTTGCAAGTCATGTATCCATGGTCTCCCTAGGAGCACATTATATGATAGGTCCAAGTCTAGAACTTGGCATGCTGTGTCTTTTTGTAGAGGTCCTACTCTGATTGGTAGTATCACAATTCCCTTGGAGGAACGTTCTTCTTCATCATAGGCTTTTATAGTGATCCTTTTTCGGACATCAACTACATCTTCTGAATATCCTAAAGTATGAACAAGACTCAATGAGCAAATATTTAGGCCGGCTCCACCATCTATTAGAACACGCTTGACTTGCATTTTGTGAATAAGGACTTCAATATGTAAGGGAGCATTGTGAGGTTGTTGCAAGGACATGCCATCTTCGTTAGTGAATGATAAGCAATGAGGGGTTGTGAGGTGTCCCACCATGGTTTGGAATTGGTCAATATCAAGATCTTTGGATATTGTTGTATCTATTAATGCTCATTCAAGAATCTCCTTGTGCGCTGGTGAAAGTTTTAAAAGTTCTAGGATGGAGGTTTGCGCGGGTGTTTTCTGCAATTGTTCCACTAGATTGTATTGTTTTGTTGTAGTGGATGATGTGTTTGTTGTAGGACCTGGCAAAACAACTTTGGCTTTGCTTAGCCTAAGCATGTTCTTGATTTTGTTTTTCTTTAACTACAATCACATTCACCACATTGTCATATGTATGCACGTAGTTTACCTTTGCTTTACCCTTACCATTGTTTGTTGTTGATGACTCACCTTTCTCATAGTTTGGAAGTAGAGTTTTAAAGGTTGTATGAGATTCATTTGTTGTATGTCCGTCCACAGTGATTACTCCATTATCAATTAAGTCTTGTATGACATGTTTCGACTTTTGACAATTATCTATGAGATGACCCTTGTTTTGATGGAAATTGCAATATTGATTATCATTCCACCAAGGTGGTTTGATTTGAGGTTCGTAGTTCATTTCTTCTGGTAAAGTGATCAATTTGTTTGCAAGAAGTATCTTTAATGCTAATCCCAAGGGTTCACCAATGTTTGTGAATTGTCTTCGAAAGAAAGTTTTGATAGTTGCTCTTTGGTGATTGTTATTTTATTGTGTTGTTGCTAAGTGAGTAGATAAATTGAAAACCGGTTGCTTTGGTTTCACATTGTTGTTATCTACTATTCCATCATTGACAACATTTCAATTTCTATTCCAAAACTTTGGCTTGTCATTGTGATTGTTGTTATAGTTGTTGTTAGGAGGATGGACTCCTTCTTTGTATATTTTCAACTCACCCTTCTTGATCATGGCTTCTTCCATTCTGATTCCATTATCAACCACTTTTTCAAAGCTTTGATTTCCTTTCATTTTTAAGTAATAACTCATTTGATCATTTAAGTTGTCAATGAATATATCCATTTTTTCATACTCTGGCAATGTGCGAGGATACCATGATGCTAGGTGTCTCCATCATTGTAAGAATGTCATGAAGGGTTCTCCAGTTTTTTGTTTAGTGTTACATAGATCTAGCATGGTTACTTCATGTTGTATATTATAGGAATATTGCAAAACAAACTTATCCACCAACTTTAAAAATGATCTTATTCCAAGTGTAAGTTTGGAAAACCACTCCATAGCTAGT
Organism: Cryptomeria japonica; assembly: GCF_030272615.1. NCBI lineage: Eukaryota > Viridiplantae > Streptophyta > Pinopsida > Cupressales > Cupressaceae > Cryptomeria > Cryptomeria japonica. The sequence goes on from NC_081412.1 coordinate 698,088,144, forward strand.
CCAGTTAAGATTTTCAAAAATAGCCTCATTAGGTAGGTATCTTCATGTGCAAACTCCATACTCATGGTACAAAATTCTCTTATATGATCTTGAGGGTCAGAGCTTCCATCATATTTTTCATATCTCAGAGTTTCAAAACCTATAGGAAATGGTATCATATTTAGATTCATGTCAAAAGGATAAGGACATATTTATTGAAGTGAGTATCATCTAATATTTCCTCTTTGCATCTCTTCGATTTGTGTTTGCATTGCTTGTAGTTGTTGTGTGCGAGTCATGATAGGATTATCACCGTGATTTGTTCTTGCATGACCATGACTTTGCATTCTAGGAGGATTGGGATCTCTTCTTGTTTCATCTCTAGCTCTTCTTGTATCATCATTGAATTGAATATTATTCAGGATTTCTACTTCATCTCTTCTAGGTATGTTGGTTTCTTCATTATTTCTGGTGTTATTGGGAATTGATGTGTCATTCATGTGGAGACCAAAGATGTCCTCATATTGTTTATT